>NC_032024.1:3324962-3338430 GCF_001865875.1 Lupinus angustifolius
TGGATCGGGTGGTTTATTTAGGGATCACAACGGTTCTTTTATGCTGGCTTTTTCAAACTACACTAACATTCAATCAGCTCTCTTTGCTGAGTTGCATGGTGCTATGCATGCTGTTGCAATTGCTGCCAACCGTGAGTGGTGCAATTTTTGGCTGGAGTGTGATTCAACGTTAGTCATTGACATTTTTAATGGAACTACTCTTCTTCCTTGGCAGCTGCTTCCTTTGTGGTTGAAGTGCAAGAATGAAATGCTTTCCTTCAATTTTCGTATATCTCATATATATAGGGAAGGGAATCAATGTGCGGATCGTTTGGCTAATCATGGTTTACATTCTAGAGCAAATATTATTTGGTCCACAATTCCTTATTTCATTGTTAATGAATGTAATAGGAATGCTCTTTCTTTACCTAACTATAGGTTCAAGAATGACTAGAACTCTTTGTATGTTCTCCTTTTGCTAATCTATTCGGGTGATTGCACCATTGATCAAAAAAAAAGATTGAAGATAAATGACTATTATTTTTAAAATATCAAGTCATTCATTACTAAAATTCAATACATCTTTGGTATAACTTAATTACAACGTTCCTATTTCAATATTACTTATTACTAAAATTTTATTTCTATCTATAAAAAATCATTTTCAAAGTTATCATACTAAATGATTAAACCTGTATTTATTTATTTTTTTAAAAACTAAGTAATTAATTATAATGTCCCCTTTCATATACTTTAAAAAATTAGGAAATAATAAACCTATTATATTAAAAATTAATGAGAAATATATCCTAGAAAAAAATAAATTAAAAATAAGTTACATTAAGAAATATTGAGAAGTGATATCACAAAATTAAAATCTTAATTAATTGGTATTGTGTTATGAAATAATTTTCACATCTTAATTAATTATTTTCATCTCTTAAACCTTTTACTTTACCGACATTCTTGTTCTCAAAGGGAAGAAATTAAAACATTTATTTTTTAAATATTATTTTGAATTAAAATCATTATTGATTTAAAGAATCATTATTTAAATTATCACTCAAGGCTTTTCGTTTTATATGGTTGAGTAAAAGTTCAATTAATTGTTGTAAGGTAATAGCATTGGTAGACAACCATATAGGAAAGACACTCAAATTCATTTTGTTCAATTACTATTTTGAGTGGATAGTCAATTACTTTTGTTCATTTACTATTGTGATTGTATTTGTATAAAATATTCTTAAACATGTGATAACAAGTTCTTAATTAGTTATCAATTAATTATATATTAACTTGATAATTTGAACTAAATGTATAATATTAAAAATATTTTAAGCACATACATTATTGTTGATTACATTATAAATTTATGTTTGACTAATGAATACATGTTTATTCAGTATCACATTGGTGGTGAACTTTTGAATTTTATTATTATGCTTGATAATACAAAAGATATGAAAACATTTTGCAAATGATAGATATATATATATATGTCAATTGGAGATTGAATAGTTACAATAGAAAATACATCAATGAAATTAATTCATAGTGTTTATGTTTCTATATTTTTTATTTTATTAAATTATTACACAGTATTACTAATATATATATTATATAATAATATTTACGTGCTTCTAAATATGCATCAAAATCAACCTGTCTCGTGGGAATGCACATGTAACATGTGCGTTCTAAACCATGTGAATGCACGGATAACATGTGAATTCTAAACCATGTTAATGCATGGGTAACATGCCCATTCTTAACCATAAGAATATATTGGTAACCTGTGTGTTCTTAATCATTTGAATGATGGATAATATATGTGTTCTTAGCCATACGAATGCATGAGTAACATGTTTGTTCTTAATCATGTGAGTGCATAGATAACATGTATGTTCTTGACTATGCGAATACATGGATAACATGTGTGTTCTTAACTATGCGAATACACGGGTAACATATGTATTCATAACCATGCAGCAAAAAATATTGCCTCATGCGAATGCACAAGTAACTTACTAGTTTGTAATTTCACACTCATACTTTCTCAAAATAAGTATTACATTTTCCCAAGGTTTTCCAACTTTTCTTCGATGCTAATCGTGCATAATTTTAAAAATATGATATAAGATTATTGACTTAATTTTATTTGACCTTTGTATTTTTTTTTTTAAAATAATGATTTTTTTTTCCTTTTTTACATTTAAAAAATATATATTGGGTGGCCACAAGCCCGTCTTAACTATATCAAGGGTAAGCAGAGCATGATATTTCATTTATTTTCTATTAATCGGCATGTCCACCTTAATTTAAATGGATATTGTATAAACAAAAGTCACAAAAAACTCACATTGCTAATACTACTCTTTCAAAATGACTCTTCCATCACAAAATACATTAGAGCACATAAAAATTATGCCATTATTAAAATAACTTAAGAATGTCTCTTCCACACCAAAATACATTAGAGAACATAAAATTATGCCATCATCAAACAAAACCTCCAATCACAAATAACTCAAACTAAAAATAAAAATACTCATTTTAGTGATCAAGGTCATTCATCAAAAAACTCATAACCTCCTTATCCCTATTCATATATTCACCTACTTCAATCTCATATTAATGTATATAGGATTTATAATGAACTAAATCAACTCGACATTTGTTCGAAATTCAACTCATTATTTAGCAAAAACAAATATTACTTATAAACTAAATGAGTCGAACTTGAACTGAAAATTGTGCTCATTAAATAAACGAACTGAATTTGACTTAGATATAATTCGATTCATTAGATTCATGAGCTCACTCGATATATATAATATATATATATACATATATATATATATATAATATATATATACATATATATATATATATATAATAATAATAATAATTTAACTATATATATATATATAATTAATTAATAATATTGAACATGAAGTACAACCATCACCAATTGTTTCATCATTCAATGGTGTATATTTACCATATGACAATATTTACAGAGTTGTTATTTGCATTATGTTACTATGTATCTTTTATTCCTAACTCTCACTCAACAAACACAATAAAGGAAAACACTTTTCCTTGGATCAATCCATGATTCAGTAAGAATGAATTTCTAGTATGAAGATGATAATAATTGAATAGTGGCAATAATATCATTCTATAAATTCTCTAATAATTTCTACACGGAGTTTGATTGGGTTTTAGTGTTACCTATGATTGATGAATAAATCTTTATCCCCTTCTTTGGTTTCTTCTCATCTCCTCCTTTCTATTTTCCTCTTTCTTGGTTGCTAGTGGCAGCAAGGTTTAGGTTTTAGTTTTGTGGTTGGAGACTAAAAACTAAGTGTGAGATTCTTTTCTTATTAACTAATAAATTCCCATTAACCCACTAATTTCTTATTTTTACTAGGGATGAGATCTTCTATTCTAATTAATCTAAATTTTGATAGCAAATTGTAATATTTTAAACATTATCACAAATTAAATAATTAATCAATTATTTAATGATAATTAACAATTCTTATTATTTTTTTAGGCTTAAGTAAATAATGCAAATTATTTAAACAAAACATACAATGATAATAATAAAATAAAATAGTCTATACATAAATAGTATCATGTAAGATCAAAGTAATAAATAATATATTTTTCTTTCATGAAGCCTAAGCTTCTTAAAGGCACGAGTAATCTCTAACTCCTTAACAATACATAGTAAAAATGTTTTGGTCACCATAAATCACATAAAGGGTTTGATATCTCTAAGAAATAAGTGGTTGATAATCTCCTTGTATACCTAAGAAATTTGTCTTCTCACCCTTAGATCCAACATAAATATCATTTCTTCTTAGTCTTAACCCAACCAAATGTCAAGTGAAAAGATATGAATGGTGAATAAACTTAAAGTAAGAACTTTATTCTTAATAATCATCTTAGGTTGCTCTCACTACATCATCATATTAACATTACTTGGACCTACAGATAACTCATGAAAATCTAATGTCCAAAAAATATTACCTTATTCTTAAACAAAGCCACCTTTTTTTTGTATCACATATAAATTTATCTCCTTTCACATATGCAAAATTAATCTCGTATGTTTCTTATGCTCATAGGAAATCCTGAAGTATGTCTAACTATCATATAAAGATCTATATTTATGTAGATGATGGTAAGATAGTAATTTGTCTCTAATTATTTAAAAACACACATTATTTATAAATCTAATATAATTTAATAATTATGCATCATTCTAATAAATAAACACAAAAATGAAATTACATAATAGCAAGTACCCATATCTATATAAAAATGCATCACTTGTAATGTTATATATTTTATACATAAGAGTTTGCATATTATAAATTAGAATATAGATAACTAAAAACATAGGAATATATTAAGCATAAAATAAATTGATGTATAAATAGTTCTACTATAATTTACAACATGAAAATATATCCTTTAAGATATTTTGATAACTCATAACACTTATGAACTAGATTTTAATGTCAAACAAAACAATTTTAAATGATTCAAATACTTTCTATAATAATTAAGTTTCTCAAGTAAAAATAGTAACCAAAGGTATAAATTAACCATAGATGAATTTCATAAATAATTTAAAGGTGTGTAAATTTTATACTAGTCGAATAAATTAAATTTTCTATTAATAATTTCATATATTTATTTATGTAAGAGACATAGAAGATTAACTTTTGTCTCTAACATTTTTTTTCTAGGTAATACAAATGATTACTTACAAATAAAAATATGTAGATATTTATAGACACGCATTAACAATATACAAAATAAAAATCATTTCATCTTCTTTGATCAATGAGATTAAAAATAATTTATTATCTTCATCAATAAAGTCTAGAAAGAAAATCATTTTTTCAATAGTCATAAAGAATTTGAGTATATTCTTAACTTGAAAATCCGTTGATTTACGAGCTCATCATATGAAATTAACATTCAAGATACACAAATAATTTCTAACATAATAATAAAAATTAAAGAAAGATTATCCAAAAGTGTAATGATAATTATACTCGACTATTTATAATATTTAAATTTGTAGAGGCCATAAAAATATGTTTGAAATTAAATGCAATAGAAATATAAATTTGAAACATTTATTATAGTAGAAACAATTGATTTGATAAAGATGTAGAAAAAAAAATGCATATCCATTCATATAATAACAGTGACCAAATATTCATGTTAATTAAGATTTACTCTTCCCTAAACTCACACATACATTGTTTATAATATCAACGACAAGAGATCACAATCTTTCTCAAAGAAGCTAACAATAGTTCAAGATTTTTTTCACAAGAGATCACCACCTAAGATATTCATGACAAATTTCTAAGTACACCAATTTCACCTAAAGTAAATTGACATGCATATCAAGTCAATCAAACAATAAATATATAAATATCTAATTATTATGAAGTTATAGTATATGATAGTCTCAAGTTGTAACGTCATGTCCGGTCACAATTTTACAACAAAATCCTACCAATACTCTAGACTTCAGTAACATCCACCAAAACAAGGTTGGTGGTAATCCACATAGTGGATATCATGATCAAGTTATCATAGAACAACAATATTGGAGTAGCTAGTCCCAATACAATCTTCCCAAGTACCATAGATCATTCACAATCACAACAAACATGTTTTAAACTTATTCATCCTAACATTTGACCCTATCTAGTTCTAAGTGACCACTTTAGACATGACTGACTCATGCCACAACCTGAATTGAATCGATCTGCTCTGATACCAAAATGTAACACCATAATTTTCATAATAAAAATAATAATAATACAATATGCGGAAGCTTAAAAGTTACCAAATTATAAAGAAAATATCTCTTGAAATTTCATTAAATACTAAATAAAACACATTATAAAGATGCATGTAATTTTCATAATAACAACAAACATTAAACTAAAAGGGTATAACATAGTACATAAGACACCTTCAACTTAACATCAATCCTATAAGATAACTTATATAGTAAAAACTAATTTATAAGAAATTCAAGTGTATGATAGTGTTCTTCAACATAGTTTAAACTGAAACTCCTTAGACACTTCACCTAGAAATGTCAGAAGAACCCAAGTATAGTGAGATAAAAATTTCAGTAATACTATTTCAGAAACCTTCAAACAATGACATTCCTAGTCGCAACGAGTACGGAAAATCTCCATAAAGAATAGTAATCGAGATTAATATTCACATTACATCATATTATAATATCTTTAATAACTTACAACTTATACACGATCAATTAGAAGACAAGTCACACACAAGCAATAACACATTAAATTTGCATACATAACACTAATTGCCTCGAACCCACAGTCCATGATTAAAAGTTTGTAGACAACATGCCTGCTGGAGGTGCCTGCCCCTCACCTGGTGCCCCGAGTTTGTAAGAATGTCTTACCCTTTTTCCAAGAATAAGCATGTCTTCATGCAACTGCGAATTTGTTTGCTTTTGCCCAGGCCAGTCAATGGATCATAAAATCCTTCAACAATCAACATAATTGGGTAATGAACACATTCAACAATCAACATAATTATATAATAGATCCAAAAACTTCATAAAAACCTTATAATTTCATCAATATACACAAGACACAACTAAAGGTTATATAACAACTAAACACAATCATTATACCACATAAATTACACATAACTAATTCTTACATTTACATATATAGTTAATAATTTATATATATACACACATTCAAATAATGCACTCTAGTTACAATATGAATATAAGTGTGGCCTCATCATGACACATATATTTATAGATTAGAAATCTCTGTATATAAATAGCACATTGTGTCTCACATCAAAATAAAATTGGAAATTATTATAAAGTGTCACTATGCATTTGACATTTGCATATTAAATTGAAGAAGGCATATTATAAGTATATTGTAGTTTGGGTTACACCATACAAAAAACAACTCTTCATATAATAATAATAATTTAACTAGAAATATATATATAATTAATTAATTAATAATATTGAACATGAAGCACAACCATCACCAATTGTTTCGTCATTCAATGGTGTATATTTACCATATGTCATTATTTATAGAGTTGCTATTTGTATTATGTTACTATAAATCTTTTATTCCTCATTCTCACTCAACAAACAAAATAAAGGAAAACACTTTTCATTAGATCAATCTATGATTCAGTAAGAATGAATTTCAAGTCTGAAGATGATAATAATTGAATAGTGACAATAATATCAATCTATAAATTCTCTAGTAATTTATTCATTGAGTTTGATTTGGTTTTAGTGTTACCTATGATTGATGCATAAATCTTTATCCCCTTCCTTGATTTTTTCTCATCTCCTCCTTTCTCTTTTCCTCCATTCCTGGTTGCTAGTGGCTGCTAGGTCTGGGTTTTAGTTTTGTGGTTGAACACTAAAAGCTAAGTGTGAGATTCTTTTCTTATTAACTAATATAATTCACATAACCCATTAATTTCTTATTTTTATTGAGGATGAGATCTTCTATTCTAATTAATCTAAATTTTGATAGCAAATTGTAAAATTTTAAACATTATCACAAATTAAATTATTAATCAATCATTTAATGATAATTATCAATTCTTATTATTTTGTAGGCTTAAGTTTTTTTTTTTTAAGCAAGTGTGCTCAAGCACAAGAAATTTTATTAAGAGAACCAAGAAGGAGAAACAAAGAGGAGTTACATGTTCCTAAACCTATAACTAGGAAGACCAAGAAGGTTCCTATTATAATCATTGATAATGAAACAAGGTAATGTATTCCAAGTTGCACTAATTCTAGACTTGGCACCAAGAGAGGCCAATTTGTCAGCACAAGAGTTGCCCTCTCTATAAATGTGAGTGATTTTCCAATTGAATAATGCAAATTATATAAAGAAAACATATAATCATAATAATAAAATAAAATAGTCTATACATAAATAGTATCGTGTAAGATCAAACATTATTATAACAAACATAATTGTATGATAATAATAACGATAATTATAATAATAAGAATATAATAACAATACAATTCTATTATATTTCTCATATTAATGTTGAGATACCTTCTTAAAATAAATTAATTATATTATTGTACATATTTTATCATAGTATAAAACTATAATATGATGTTCAAAAATTTATTTCTAAAATATAGTAATTTTTAGGATGTTACAAAATGCACGTAGAAAAATGATTTCTTATTGATGCATGATATGCATGAAGTGAACCTTTTTTGTTACATGTATTGAAATGCAACCTATAACTCGAAATGATGCATGAAATGCAAGTATGTTAACTTTGAGCTCATACTACCTTAAAATGTATGGCACACATATGAGGATGCATTTGATTTATTTGGGATGTATGAATGATGTGAGAATGCAAATTCACATGAAAACACATGAGATGCAACTATGGAATGCAAGTAATTTTCTTTTTTTAGTGCATGAGACTCATAGAAAATACAATTTATGATATATATGACTTTGAGTGCATGAAGACTATGTCAAGATGTATGAAACATTTTTTATTTTTACAATGTAATGAGAAGATTTGCAATAATGAATGCAATGAAATTAAAATGTATCATATGGTAATGTATGAAAGATAATATTTTGAATGATTTTTTTAATGAATGTATGCATAAGTGAGTGTATGTTTGAGTAATGTGTTTATTTTTTAAATTGCATATACACATGAGTATGAATACTTAATAATTTTTTATGCATGAATCAATGCCTAAGTCATTGCATGGGTACTTTTCTTTCTGAAAACATGAATGAATTTTTAGAATGATTGAGTGAATGAATAAAAATATAGATGAATGTATGATTATTGTATTATTATTATTTTTAAATGAATATATGAATGAATGTATAATTTTTTTTAAATGCATGTATGCATGAATTAATGAATGAATAAGTAGAAGATTGTATGAATAATGTATGCATGAATAATTGAATGAATGGATAATTGCATAAGCCACTAAATGAAGATATTTTTTCATGTGATGAACTAATGAATAAGTCAAACGATTTTTTATTTTATTTTTGAATGTATGATTGGATCAACGAATGAATTTTTCTTTTTGATTGCATGAATGAATGAATGTGTGAGTAATTTACTATTTTTAATGAAAATATGAATGCATAAGTCAATGAGTGTTTAAATGATGTATTTTTAGTTTTTTATTTTGAATGCATCAATGAGTAATGGAATGAATCAATGGAGGAATAAATGTTTGAGTTATATGTATTATTTTACATGAATGAATGCATGAATTTTTTTTTTTTTGATGCATGAGTGAATGGATGAATATGTAAATAAATAAGAGAATGTTTGAATGCTATATTTTTTTTTTTATTAAATACATATATGGATCACTAATTAAAAGAATGTATGAGTAATTTATACATACATAAATAAATTATTGTGAATGATAGTTTTTTCTGAGTTAGTGTATGCATGGGTTTAATGATATATTTTTTAATGTATGTATTTATGAGGAATGAATGAATGCATGCATAAATAGTGGATGAGACTTTTATATATATCTATGTATGTATATATGTATAAGTCAATCAATAAAAATTTCTTTTTAAATGCATGAATGAATGCATTGTTAATCAATGGAGATTTTTATTTTTGAATGTACAAGTCAATCAATAAAGTTTATTATTTTTTTAATGCATAAATGAATGGATGAATCACTACGCCAAATATCGTAATAAACATTGGTCATTCAACAACGCAATTTTGAATGACGTTGTTGAAAACGAGGCAAAAGAACATTGACAGTGCATACTAAAACATGCACTGTCAATGTGTGTAACTTCAACAATGCATTCTTGACACAACGCTGTTGAACATCAGCAACGTTAGCGCTGACTTGAATGAGTTATGTTTAACAACATATTTGATAGAAAGTGCTGTTAATGTTAATAAATTCCACAGCGCATAAAAAAGAAAGTGTTGTTCAAGATTACATAGTAACAACACTTTCTTAATTATGCGTTGTTGATTTTATATGATATTTTAAGTGTCAGAGATCTTAATGGTTGAGTAGTTATGCGTCTCTTTGTTTGTTGAAATATTAATGGTTGAGTGGTTCTGCGTCTTTTCGTTTGTTGAAATATTAATGGTTGAGTGGTTATGCGTATCTTCGTTTATTGAAATATTAATGATTGCTCATTTATAAATATTATGGTTCACTTTATGTTATATTTCATCAGTAAAAGTATGTGTTTCTATTGGAGTATGTTCAAAATGTTAAAAGTGCTAAAGTTGTGTTTCTGTCTGAGAATCATGTCAAGAAGGTCTTTAACATCTTTTGATTTGGCAAAAGGACCCAGATTTTAGAAGGGAAGTGACTGTTATACAAGATTTGTGTTAGATGATGAAGATTTAATTTGTAAATTATTGAGTTCATTGATATCTTTCAATTTTTTCAGTTCATTTATTTCTCTCATTGAAATCTTTTGATTTTAAAAAGGGCCCAAATTTCAGAAGGAAAGTGGTTGTTATACAAGATTTGTGTGAGATGAAGATTTGTGTAGAGGAGTCGAGGAAAAAATTATTTCCTTCATTGAAATCTTGTCAATGAGGTCTTTAACATCTTTTGATTTTCCAAAAGGAAATCAATGAACTGTTATATAAGATTTGTGTAGAGGAGTCGAGGAAATTGTGGACAAGATTAACCTGTAAACTTTGTTTCTTTTTCATTGTATTCTTCATCTACCAAATCATTTAGTTCATTATATTTGCATGTACTAAATCATTTAGTTCATTATAATGTATTTTGCCCTCTCTGAATGAATAATAAAACAATTATTTTGGATGTTAATTTCTATTTTTTGTTAATCATTTGAATGATTATTTTCTTTAATACTTTTGTTGTTCCATTTTAATAAACACAATAAACAAATTAAAAATACTTAATAAATACAAAAACAAATTAACAAAACGTAATGTTTAATATTTTTCCACTTTCGTATTAATAAACACAATTATATAGTAATCTATTTCATGGAAACTTCATGTTAATTAACGTAAATTCATGTTGTATATATATTTTCTTCTTATATAAAATGTTAATTTAACAGCACATAATTATGAATACACTGTTAATGTGAAAAATGAGTTCAGTTTAACAACACATATTTACGATTGCGCTGTCAACTAGATTCTATTCAACAACGCTACATCTAGGTAGCACTGTTGATGTGTTCATGAAAATGAGTAGTAAATAGTTGGATACACAACAACATCGCAATCCTTAATATGTGTTGTTGAATATGTCAATACAACAACGCTACGTCTAGGCAGCGTTGTTGATGTGTTCATGAAAATGAGTAGTAAACAACTGGATACACAACAACATCGCAATCCTTAAGATGTGCTGCTGAAGATGTCAATACAACAACGCTACTGTTAATATGCGATGTTGAATTGTTAATATAACAACATTGTAATCCTTAATATGCAATGTTGAAGATGTCAATACAACATCGCTACTTTTAGAATGCGCTGTTAAATTGTCAATACAATTTAAATATCTAAAACATGAATCGTTCCTTCTACGCTCTCAAACTTAATCGAAAAGAAATCCTCATACTCTCAGCAAACCCTCATACTCTCATTCTCTCAGAAACCTCAAAAAACTTCATCAATGGCTTCCTAAAGTGGTGATCACAGTTCTCACAATGGTGATGAAGCTACACCGACTCCACAAGACAAGCAAATCATTGCTCAAAAATGACCTCCACGTGGAATGACTTCCATGAAGAATTTCATTCAGTCAAGAAATAAGGATGTGAGGATAGAAGTTCAATGGAACTCTAAAGGCCAACCATTAAACTCGAAGGGTGGCAATGTATTGGTAAGCTACATTGGTGTTGTTGTTAGGCAGAAATGTGAAGCTAACATTCAACAAATGGAGTGATGTAGGAAATACTGCGAATAAGCATATTTGGAATGAAATAACAGTAGGTTTATTTTTCAGTTTTTGTGTTTTCATGCAATGTACGTATATGTGTTACGTTTTCATGCAATGTGTGTATATGTGTTACATTTTCATGCAATGTACGTATATGCATGTGTTTTCATGCAATATATAATGTATACGTGTTTTTATTTCAGTAACTTTTGATGTTGGTGAGGAGCATAAGGATCATATCCTTAAATCGGTTGGCAAGACTCTCCGACAATTTCGAACTGATGCCGGAAAATTACTCAGAGTTTCTTATGATAATGTCAACCTAAAACCTCCAACTAAATATTCAAATATCGTTAATGAAGAGGATTGGAAGACTTTTGTCACCCTACGCATACAATACGAGTCTTTCTTGATAAAATCATATTCTTTGTATTGACTTTTGTATATGTGCTTTTGTATATGATTGATGATATTAATGTTGTTTAGTGTTTCAGCAATTAAGTAATGAAAAACACAAGAGGGCATCCAAGCCTTTATATCCATATCGAGCTTCTCGAGCGAGGTATAGACGAATCGAGGAAAAAATTGTAAGTATTGTTAATTTATAAGTACATTATTGGTTATGTTTTGTATGCATATATATATATATATCTAATTACATTACTGTTGGTTATGTTTTGTTAGTTGGAGAACAAAAGCGATACACCTATGACTCCACATGGAGTAGAACTCGATGTTCTATGGATGGATGCCCGTAAGAACAAGGATGGTGTCATCAACAATGATGGAGTTCAAGAAGCGGAAAGACATGTTGTAAGTGCTCATTTTTTAATTATACTTAATTTCCATACTTTATTTATCAAAATGTGATTAATTAACATTATGTTTTTTCTCGATTTGTCAGGTTGCCCTAAAACAAAAGGAGGCAAACCCGGATAGTCGCATAATACTTGATAAGGCACTAGGATTGCCTATCTACCCTGGTCGTATCCAAGGTGCAAGATTTGGGGTTAGCCAACGAGCATTTGTACCTCATCCAAAGCGTGCAACCAAAACCCAAATGAGCCAGGTTCAAAATCAACTGAGTGGCACTGTTCCTTCAACCGTCAATGAGAGTTGAACACCTACACCTTACAACATTCCCATTCCTGAGGTAATTTAGTTAACTTATTTTAATTTAGTTAAATTATTTTAACTTACATACAGGGAATCAGTTCTTGCAAATTTTTCCTATATACCCCAACTAGTCGAGTAGTGAGTATTGGGAAAATGCACAAGTCGGTTGATGCTATGCTGCATAATGCATGTATGCCACACCATCATGTGAAGGTCTCGATTGACATTGCAGTTGATGATGATGCGTTGCTGCTAATTCCTCTCGATGAGGATATCTTCATAGTTGGAGGGGCTATAGACATTTTTGTGGCTTGACCAGTAGACCTTGTTCAAGTAATTCCTTCTAAGGTATGATTTTTT
>NC_032024.1:3338530-3343301 GCF_001865875.1 Lupinus angustifolius
ATATATATATATTGATATGTTTTTTATTGAATATTTCAGGAAAATGTACATTCCACCCCCAGTGGCACCCAAAAGACTAAGCCATCTTCGGGGGATGTGAGTTCAAAGCCATCTACTGAGGATGTGAACTCTAAGAAGACTACCAACTACTGTACTCAGTTTTTGGAGCATATACAAAAGTTGGGAGATGGTATAATAATTATATCAATTCCCAAGGAAGTCTTTGGGGATAATATTGATGAATACGTTGGCATCAATGAAGTCTAGGATGAATATGAACATGATTGTATAGGTGCAACTACTATATGTATATATATGAGTTAAATTATGTTTTCTTATCTTCTCACTTTTGCGTGGTAGTGTGTTATAATTAACTAACATTTGTGTTATATATATTAGGTATTTGTACGAAAATTTTATTTCGGTAAATAAGAAAAAGGTGATGTTCATATCCCCACACCTTACCGCTTTGGTGTCGAGTGACAAAAATAAGATTGTGGAACAGAGAGAACGATTTATAGATAATCTCATCCTTCATAAAGATGATGCAGATTTATTTCTTGTACCTTTTAATATCGGGTGAACATTTTTTAATTGTCTTTTATATTTCTTTCTTTAGTATGTTTGTTGTGCTTAACATTTCCTAACCATGTACATATGTTTTGTTAGGCAACATTGAGTTTTGGTTGCCATCAATCAGGTCTACGAAGAAATATACTACTTTGACTCATTGACACATGGTGATCTGAACAAGTACCCCACTATGAAAGATTTGTTTTCTAGGTAAGTGAACTACACATTTAAATTTTAGTTACACTTTCACTTTCCTAGTTGTTTAGTAATTAAGTGCATTTTCTATTGTTTAGTGCAGTGAGAGTTTACAGAAACTATAATCGTGGTAGAAACAAGTTACTAAATCACAAAATCGGGTGGACTCATATAAAGGTATACAAATCATCTCAAACAATTATATGTGTAATGTATTCATATTTCAATGAAGGTTATACTTATATGTTTACTTCATTTTAATTGTAGAGCCCTTGCAAAACAAACTAGGTAGATTGCAACTACTACGTGCTGAAATTCATGAATGAGATCATTCAATAATCGCAAACTAATGAAATCAAGATTGTTGGCAAATCATATAAAGATGACCAAGTAAACCATATTAGAGAACAATGGTCAAACTTTATACTTAATTCTGTTGACAAATCATAGCTAAATGTATAGTAGATTAGTTTTGCACAGATAATAGCTTAGGGAGTTCAATTAATGTTCAATGTAATGTATATGATTTGGTCTATATAATATGTTTATGTAAATATTACAGTATAATTAATGTTCAATATATAAATTCAGTTGAAATTTAGTTGTGTTCATATAGTTATCATTTGGTGTTTCTGTATGAATTCATTTTATTGTTATATTCTATTTCTGTATGCATTCAGGTTATTTTCTGTTGTGTGCGTAACTGTTAAAATTAGGAATAATGGTCTTCGACAGCACTTTTTATGAATGCGTTGTCGTTACACCTATACAACAATGTTTTTTTAACAATGTGGTGTTGATTACGTTGAATTCAAGAGCGCATTCACAAAAAAACATTGTTGATTACGTTGAATTCAACAACGCATTCACACAAAAATGTTGTTGAATACTTATCTCTCATTTATTCTCTTTTACCTATACAACAACGCATTCGATAAAAACGTTGTCGATATGATCAACAAAACTATTTCCTCTGCACTTAATCACTTAACATAGTTCTTAATCGATTAATTGTTTGAATGTTATTTATTGCCATTATTAATTGTTATATATGTTTAATTAATTGTCATTAATAGAATGTCATAATGTAATTACTAAATTGAATTTCATTAAAAAAATGAATTAGTAAGAAAATTATTATATCTTCCATAACGTTTCCTTAAGATTGCATTGTGGAACACTTATCTTCTATATATTTGAATGGGGAGTTCTTCCACAACGTTTCCTTGAGATTGCGATTTTGATTAGGTATCATTGAAAGTGTCATCTTCACTATGTGTTGTTGATTATGTATCATTGACAATGTCATCTTCATTGTCCGCTACCGAAGATACTCTCAGATCGTAAAAGTTAAAATGTTCCCGCATTCTCACACATTCATCAGCAATCTCAACACTCATTTACTCAACATCGAAACACATTTACTCTCAAAATCATTCAACCTCATCATCATTCACTCATTCAACACCAGAAATCATTCACTCATTCAACACGAATTTCGAAAATCCTTCACTCTTCGCGCATTCAACACCGAATTGAAAGTGAGTTTTTCTTATAGTTATTTGCCTTTTTAATTACATTATATTTATCTTGTATTGAGTGATTTCACTCATTTAGCTTGTATTGAGTTACACTTTATGAGTTCCGACTCATTTAGCTTACATTATGAGTTAGGGTTCCCCCATTTTTAATTACATAATAATACACTTGCTCTGCTTGGTGAGCTTAACTCCAAGCTTTAGGGATTTATGCTCATTACATTCTTTCGTTAATAGAAAATGGATCGAAAATGGATGAGTGTCGATTGACGAAGGAGTATGAAGAAGGAGTGAAATCATTTGTTAAGTTCACAATTGAGAATGCTAAAAACCCTAATAGAATTGTATGTCTTTCCTTAAAATGTTATTACTCAAATCGAATTACTCCAAATGGGTGAAAAGTTCATTTAGTGTGTCACTATATTGATCAAAGTTAGACATGTTGAGAAGAGAGACGTTATGGATTGTGATGATGAGATGCATATGAAAGAAAACTACACAAATACATATGAAGACGATCATTTCGAGGAAATGGCAAACGTTGTCAAAGAGTATCTTCAGGATTGTCCTCAGATGTTTCAGCGGTTGATAAGTGATGCTAAGAAACCATTATATGATTATTGTACTAAATTCACAAGATTGGCAGCGGTGTAAAGGTTGTATAAGTTGAAATTTGTTAATGGATGGACTGATAAGACACCAACTTGATTGCACTTCTGAAGAATATGTTCCCAGAAGATAATGTGCTCCTTTCTCGAACCTATGATGCAAAACAAATGTTACGCTCCATATGCATGGACTAAACTAGGATACATGCTTGTGAAAATGATTTCATCTTATTTTTGTAATGAATATGCTTCATTAAAGTTTTATCCTCAATGTAATGCATCACGATATAAGAAGGAAGACTCAATTCCCAAACATTTGTATGGTATTTTCCCATGAAAGCAAGATTCAAGCGTATATTTAGTAATGCCAAAAATGTGTTTGAAAGTCTCCTTGGTACCTTACTCAATGTCCCTGGTAAGACCAAAGATGACTTGAATACAAGGTTGGACTTGGTTAGTATGGGAATAAGAAAGGAATTGAGGTCAATAATGAAGGGAAAACATACATTTCTACCTCCAGCAGCTTATACTTTGTCGAGGAAGAAGAAAATGGAATTTTGTAAATTTATTCATGGTGTTAAAGTTCTGGAGGGGTACTCTTCCAACATTCAGAACCTCATATCAATAAAAGACCTCAAGTTAAAAGGTCTTAAGTCTCAAAATTATCATGTACTTATGTAGCATTTCTTACGTATTGGAATACGATCAATTCTACCTAAAAAGTTTAAAGAACCATAACTAGGTTATGTTTCTTCTTAAAGGCAATTTGTAGCAAAGTGATTGATCCTAAGAAATTACCTGCATTGCAAAGACAAATTATTTTGACTTTGTGTGAGCTTGAAATGTATTTCCCACCTTCTTTTTTGATATAATGGTTCATCTAAGCATTCATCGTGTTCAAGAGACACAACTATGTGGCCCTTCCTATATGAGATGGATGTAACCCTTTGAGCATTATATGAAGACATTAAAATGGTATGTGAAGAACCGATCACGACCATAGGGTTGTATTGTCGAGCGATATATTGTTGAAGAAACTCTTGATTTT
The DNA here is from genome assembly GCF_001865875.1 of Lupinus angustifolius. NCBI lineage: Eukaryota > Viridiplantae > Streptophyta > Magnoliopsida > Fabales > Fabaceae > Lupinus > Lupinus angustifolius. The sequence continues at coordinate 3,342,493 of NC_032024.1, forward strand.
TGTACCGGATACCTTACCGATGGTGATTTCATGGGCATTCCAAAGCCTCGATAAGCAAAAAAAAAGTTTGGTGAAGGTATTACTAGGAATGAAATATTGACTATAACAAGAACCGAATTGGAGCAAGTGTAACCGTGATTTTTAGAGCACTTTTAATTAAGTAATTAGTATCAATGGATTAATTATAGAAATTAATAAGTAATGTTTTAGGCTAAACCTCAGTTTATTTTTAGTCTTGTATTATGATTTTCTTGCTTTCCCTATTTTTTCAAGATTTTTGGAGAATAAAAGTTTCCGAGACGATTTCCAATCGTTTTATCGAGTTTTTGCCCAGTTTCTGAGTTACGTAACTCCAAATCGAATTCCAATTGCGCTGTTGGCTTCGAAATATTATTTCTAGTCAAAATAGACACCAAGTTTGTTCGTAACTCATCTCTAAATATTTTTCACCTCGAAATTCAAGTTTCGACGTTCCGAGCAAATGTCCTAAATCGGGAGATTGTATATTTCTGGATGAAATTATCCGAAAATGTTCGGACACGACGTTTATCAGGAAATTACATCATATCAATAAAGTTAAAAGTTATCATTTCATGAGTCACTTACTTGTTACACAAGTAAAGCAAAAGCTTCCAAAAGCCCCTAAATCACTCAACAAATCCTCTCACTCCACCACCATTAGACACATCACCTATGCTAGTCTAAATCTACTTATTTTGCATTAAATTTTTTGATTTGATGAGGGTGAGACTCTCCTATGTATATCTCACCCCATTCTCTCATTTTTACACTAAATTCCCTATACAAAC
>NC_032024.1:3343401-3343896 GCF_001865875.1 Lupinus angustifolius
TTAGATGGTAAAATTATTTAAAAATCTTGAATCTTAGTTAAGTGAGCTTACTTTAAAATGGTAAGATTTACTTAAACAGTATTGATTTAAAAGTATAAATTTTGTTTAAATTGACTTACTTTAAAAATGATAAGTCTAGCTTAATAATCTTAATTTAAAAGGTTAGTTTTAGTAAAAATGTTTTACTTACAAAAATAAGATTTATGAACTACCGGAAAAATGTAATGAAGTAGAAATACATATCTAGAAAGGTTCTGTTTAAGGAAAAACTTGGTATTTAAGGGTGTCTTTACAACCCACCTCTCTTTCCTAGGAACTAGCCTAGTGTATATCCACGGATTACGACATAATTCTGGTATAAGTTTTATTGAAGATCATACTTTAAAAAGTGTTATTTGATTGTAAGACTTTCAATGACAAATGATGATTCAAGGATATACAACCTTGAATCGGATGGACGAAAGCAATTAAATTCATTTTAAATCAGAAGTTTTA
>NC_032024.1:3343996-3346974 GCF_001865875.1 Lupinus angustifolius
TAATTAAGGTTATTTTAGCGTAATGAAGAGTTCGAGAGGAGATCAGATCAAGTAAGCTCACCTACAAATAGAGAACCTAGCAACCCGACACACTCAGGTGAGGGAGAAAACATCGTGACACAGTGGTGTCCGAATATGCATCAGGACCTCCAAACTCCCTCACAAATTTGGAGTTGCCTTGGATATTAAGAAATCATGTACTTAATCAATTGCCTGTTTGTTTGGATTAAGTACGGCAATATTTCTTATACTGATTTATGTTATGTTTATATATGCAAATACCATGTTTACTCTTGAATTATAATGTTTGAATGATTATCATGGAAATGATATGTATGTGATAATTGTTAAATTTAAGATTTTAAAAACATGTGATATAAATGAGAAATATTTTCCTTGAGAAAAGTAATTAAAATGATATTCATGCTCTTCTCACTTGAGCGAGACAGCTCTAGCTTAAGCGAGAAGTGTCTAGAGAAAACGAGTGTTTTAACTCGGGGAGAGACAACTCTCACTTGAGCTAAAATAGGAACTAAGAGAATTGATTGTTTTCCCGCTTAAGCGAGACAACTCTCGCTTAAGCCACAAATGCCTCAAAAATGGATGTGCCCTCGCTTGAGCGAGACAACTCTCGCTTGAGCAAGAGGGCTCCATACGGACATGACTTCTTTTTAAGTCTTCTGAACGATAACTCTCATATATACGAGAGCCAAATGGCATGTTTGCCATCAAGAAGTTGTAAAGGTAAATAACTATATGAAATTCTTGAAAGTAACAAAAGTAAGGAATTGCTTTGTTAAAGGCGAGGCCCGATGGTGTGATATTATGCCCATGCAGCGAGGTTGTTTGAGTCTTGGCTAGAGAATTGGTCCAGGATGATTCAGCGATGGTTCGCAATGGTGTTGAGAAGTATTATGTTGTGTCCATACAGCGAGATCGTCTGACCGTAAGAGGCTAGGCTTGAGAGTCATCCAGGATAATTCAGCGATAGTTCGTATGGAGCCAAAAATATTCTCTTTTTGTTTATATGTTAAGATCGGGACCCACTAGATGTTGGGATATAATGTATGCCCAAGAACCAATTTGTCATGTTTATAATAATAAAGTTATATGTATTATCATCTTAATATCATATTCATTATTTATCAACATAATTAATATGAAAGATCCTTGATTAAAATTAGAGATTTATTATTATAATAGAGATTATAATAATGAGAAATAAATCTTTTATAATTTTAATCCAAATCGTTCTTGATCATAGGATTATTGAGCTTAGGATACTATTAATCCGGATAGATCAATATATGTGTAATGGTCTTTATTAGATAATGATTAATATATCTCATTTATTAAATAACACATATAAATGGTGCATATAGAGATATGACCATTGAACTGACTCAAAGGAGAATTCCTAATGGTTAATATATTACCTTTGAATTGTCAATAGGATATTCTTGTGAAGAAATATGTATTTTCCTTAGACTTTGAGATTATCATAGTAATTAACAAGTTATTTATTATATTTTGATATCGGACACCTAATGCCTTATGATATTAGTTGAATGATTATTGGGTGCAATTCATGTTGAGAATTGGCCATGGAAAATTGAATGAATGAAGAAATGAGTTTCTTAAGTCATTCACTACGAATTAACTTATTAGAATTTGACAATTATATCATATTCTAGAGTTAACTTAAAGTTGTAAAGATGGAAGGAAATATTATATTAGTCTTCTAATGGTTTTAAAGTAAAAGATATTGCTTCATTTCTATCCGGATGTTAAGGAGTGTTGCTAGATGCCAACCTTGATTAGTAAATTAATGAGTTAATTTACTACCGGTTTAGTAATGAACCTACGGGGTCACACACTAACGAGCGTTCTGATTTTTGTTGGACAAGAAAATATTATTGATTAAATTAAATAGTTTAATTTTGTATATTTACTTTTAAGTGGAATATTATTGTATTTTTTGCTAACACCGAAAGTACAAATAATATTATTCAATCATCTTTAATATAATTAAGTGTGACTTAATTGTAATATTTCAAATGTTTAAAACTGATAGTCAATTTTGAAAACCAAAAACAAAAAAATTATGTTGAATTGCAGTGATTAATTGGCATTAAATGGATTCATGAACTTTTGATTTTATGCTAAATTAATGTGTGATTAATTATTTTAACTTATGCTGCAATATAAATTAGTTTTGGAAACTGATACAAATTAGACTGTGAATAATTATTTTAATTCAAACACAATAATTGTGATTCATCAAAACAATGACTACATGAAAGTAGTAATGTTTATAGGTGAAACAATGGGCTTTGTATTTCATTAATGTGTGGTGTTCAAACATAAACATTGGATGTTGCTTCTGTAATTTATTAAAGTATGGCTTTAATTGTTGCACTATGAATATCTTGTCAATGTGATGTATTGTATGTGTTGGATTGTATAGAGTTTGATGAAAAACTAAACAATCTTAATTAAAAGTTTGTGTCCACCAAATATATAACGAGTTATGTTATTTTAAATATTGCATCTACAAGAGTGTGGAGGTCAATATGTGTTGCTGTTAGTATATAATGTAATTGAATGTAGTGTTACATTGTTATTATCATATTGATTGCTTGAGTTTTATCTTGCAAAGTGTATAAATGAAATGCATTTATTGGCATATGATAACAGCACCAAACTAACGTGTTGGTGATTATAATTTCAATTTTGTTTCATTTAATTCATATAAAATTGTGATTTGGCTGTGAGTTATGAATCTGAAAAGTTGGTTTATAATATATTATTTAAGAGTTATTAATTAATGATGATTAATTAATGTGCTAAAATATATAAATTGGATTTATGTATCAAGGTTACAAATTCTATAATATATATATTTGTATATATATAAATCATAAGTTTCATGTGATGAGATGTGATGAACAAAATTATTTTTATGTTCTTAAAATTAT
>NC_032024.1:3346981-3349492 GCF_001865875.1 Lupinus angustifolius
CATTTTTTAGAACATGTTAATTATTTAATTTCAAGAGACGATATGACTACTAGATGACTTGTAATTAAGAGGATTAATAGGGTATGTGATACCAATCAATTAAAAATTAATTTTATCACTAATCGCCTAGACTACCTAGGGAGTGTAAAGATTAATTCAGTTATACTTATAGAAATGACCTGACAAACAGGTAGCTATTTGTTATTTATTATTTTGAATAATAATAATTTGATACATTTGCCTTAAAATGTGCATTAGAAATGACTTGACAACCAAGTATTTGTTCAAATTTTAAAGGCATTTATTTTATATTTCCACTAGAAGAAATATTTATTTCTTAAATTGCTATTGTAGTAAGTGGAAGTATCTTATTTGTTATATATCTCTTTACATTAATATGTTCTCACATATTTATTTAACTGTGTAGAGATATCTCGACATGTCTTCTTTGTCACTGCGTTCGATACTCGCTGATGGAAAGTTGGTCGGTGACAACTTTCATGATTGGTACCGAACTCTGAGAATTGTTCTCATGCATGAGAAGCTTATTGATGTGATCGATAAGCCTCATGTGCCTGAACCAAGCAATAATGATGATGCTGAAACAATCAGTGCTTATAAGAAGTACTTAGAGGATCTTATGAGTACAAAATGTCTCATCCTAGCATCAATGAGTTCTGAACTCTAGAGGCAGCATGAGGACATGGACCCAACTGACATCATTGCACATCTTAAGAAGATGTATGGTGCACAGAGTAGGACAGCTAGATATCAGTTGTCTAAGACTCTATTCAGGTCCATGTTGAATGTGAATGCCCAGGTAGGACCTCATGTTTTGAAGATGATTAGTCTTATGGAACAACTTGAGAAGTTGGGCTGTAAACTTGGGAAGTAGTTATCCCAAAATTTGATTCTACAGTCACTTCCTGAATCGTTCTCACCATTCATTATTAATTTTAACATGAATAAGATGGACTGTGACTTGCATGAGATGCTAAATATGTTAGTTGACTATCAGAATCAGATTGACTCTGGAAAGAACCAAGGATCTGTCTTGGTAGTTGGAAAGTCCAACAAGAAAAAGGGCAAATGGAACAGTAAGTCCAAAAGGAAGTCATTCGTCCCTAAAGGTGATGTGATCAAACATAAGGACAAGAAAGGTGGTGTTGACCAAAGCAATGTTGAATGCTTCTTCTGTAAGGAGAAGGGACATTAGAAGAGAAATTGCCGCAAATATCTTGATTCTTTGAAAGAAAAGACACAAGGTGAGACATTAATGAAAAATGGTTTCATGATTTCCTTAACTGTTACGGATTATTCAATATGGGTATTAGATACTGGTAGTAGTTTTAACATCTGCAATTCGTTGCAGGGACTACAAATAACTAGATGGTTGAAGAAGGGAGAAATCAATCTCCAAGTAGGGAATGGAGCAAGTGTTGCAACCAAGACTATAGGATTAGTCTCATTAATAATGCCGACTAGCAATTGTACTAGTCTTGGAAAATTGTTATTATGTTCCTAATTTTGTTACGAACATTATTTCAATTTCGATGTTGGATACTCATGGTTATCATCTTATTTTTAATAAAGGTATTTGTTCAATTTATAATAATGACATCTTTTATGCGAATGGGTATGTCCAACATGGCATTTATGTCTTACCTCAAGTGCGTTTTAATTCGATTATGCATGTTTCTAGTCTTAAAAGAGAAAGAGATCATCAAGTAAACAAAACATATCTCTGGCATTGTAGACTCGGTCATATTGGTGAGAAAAGAATTAGCAAGTTGCACAAGGAAGGTTACCTTGACAATTATGATTATGAATCATACATGACTTGTGAATCTTGTCTCAAAGGCAAAATGACCAAATCTCCATTTATTGGAAATGGAGAAAGAGCCTCTGAATTGTTGGGAATAATTCATATTGATGTTTGTGGACCCTTTAGAATTCAAGCTAGAGGAGGATATTCTTATTTTATTAATTTCACTGATGATGATTCGCGATATGGTTTTCTATATCTTATGAAACATAAATCTGAATCATATGAAATGTTCAAAAGATTTCAAAGTGAAGTGGAAAAGCAAACTGGTAAAAGTATCAAAGTGCTAAGATCCAATAAAGGAGGAGAATGTCTGAATGCTGATTTTCTTGATTATTTGAAAGAGAATGGAATTCTCTCACAATGGACACCTCCAGGTACACCGCAACATAATGGTGTATCTGAAAGAAGGAATCGAACCTTATTAGATATGGTAAGATCCATGATGGGGTTCACTGATCTTCCGATAAGCTTATGGGGATATGCTTTGGAAGCGGCAAATTATTTGTTAAATAAAGTTCCCACAAAATCTGTCTCTACAACACCATATGAGATAAGGAAAGGGCGCAAACCAAGCCTAAAGCACATTAAAGTTTGGGGATGCCCAACATATGTTAAGAGATTACAAAATGGATAAACTTGAAGCAAAGTCTGACAAGTGTAGATTCATTGGGTATCCTAAGGAA
>NC_032024.1:3349592-3350325 GCF_001865875.1 Lupinus angustifolius
CATAAAGTGTTTGTGGCTAGAGGGGGAACGTTTTTAGAAAGGGAATTTCTTGCAGAAGGAATTCATGGTAAAGAAATAATGCTTGATGAGGATCAACAAACCAATGAAACATCTACTGCTCAAGAACATAATATGGAACTTGAGCAACCTTGCTTAGATGTTTTAAGTTCAACACAAAGGTTACAACCTTTAACTAGTGCAGTTCAAAACCCGGTTGTAGTTCAAGAACAAGTTACTGAACCAGTTCAAGAACAGGTTACCAAACTAGTTCAGGAATAAATGGAACAACCAATGAATCCAGAACAAAGGAATTCAGATGCACAAGTGCCTCTTAGAAGATCTTCGAGATCACATCGTGCACCAGAAAGATTAAACTTAATGGTGCTAGATGCAATAGCAAATGAGGATTATCATATTGATGATGACCCCAAATGCTATGAAGAGGCTATGCGAAGCTTGGATCATGAGAAGTGGCAGGAAGCCATGGAATCTGAAATGGAATCCATGAAGATCAACAAAGTATGGACTTTAGTTGATGCTTCAAAGGATATAAAACCAATTGGTTGTAAATGGGTTTACAAGAAAAAGATTGGAGCAGATGGAAAGGTTGAGACTTATAAAGCTCGCCTTGTTGCCAAGGGATATCGTCAAAAGGAAGGAATAGATTATGACGAAACTTATTCTCCTGTGGCAATGCTCAAATCAATTCGGATTCTACTTTCTATAGCAGCAT
>NC_032024.1:3350425-3351514 GCF_001865875.1 Lupinus angustifolius
CTAGTCGATATCAAGAAAATCCAGGTGAGGAACATTGGAAAGTGGTTAAGACCATTCTTAAGTACTTAAGAAGGACTAAGGACCAATTCCTCATATATGGAGATTCTGAACTCAAGTTAAAGGGTTATGTCGATGCGAGTTTTCAGTCTGATAAGGATGATGCGAAATTAGTTTATGGTTATGTCTTCACATTGAATGGAGGTGCAATAAGTTGGAAAAGTTCCAAACAAGATATAGTAGCTTATTCAACTACTGAAGCAGAGTATATAGCTGCAAGTGAAGCTGCTGAAGAAGCAGTTTGGATGAAGAAGTTCATAGCTGAACTTGGTGTAGTTCCTTCAATGGAAGGTCCAGTTAGCAGTGGGAGCTATCATGTACACCATGACTTGTACACACCCGATATCGCCTATGCACTGGGTGTAACTACTCGATATCAAGCAAATCCACGTGAGGAACATTGGAAAGTGGTTAAGACCATTCTTAAGTACTTAAGAAGGACTAAGGACCAATTCCTCATATATGGAGATTCTGAACTCAAGTTAAAGGATTTTGTCGATGCGAGTTTTCAGTTTGATAAGGATGATGCGAAATCAGTTTATGGTTATGTCTTCACATTGAATGGAGGTGCAATAAGTTGGAAAAGTTCCAAACAAGATATAGTAGCTTATTCAACTACTGAAGCAGAGTATATAGCTGCAAGTGAAGCTGCTGAAGAAGCAGTTTGGATGAAGAAGTTCATAGCTGAACTTGGTGTAGTTCCTTCAATGGAAGGTCCAGTTATGTTATCGTGTGACAATAACGGAGCTATTGCTCAAGGACAGGAGCCTAGATCACACCAAAAGAATAGGCATGTCTTGCGAAAGTATCACCTGATTAGAGAAATCATTGGACGTAGTGATGTTAAGCTACAAAAGATAGCTGGTAAAGAGAATGTTGCAGACCCATTCACTAAAGCGCTTGGCATAAAAGAGTTTGATAAGAACAAGTGGGAGATATGAATGAGCAACATGATTGATTGGCTCTAGTGCAAGTGGGAGATTGTTGGGATATAATGTATGCCCAAGAACCAATTTGTCATGTTTATAATAA
>NC_032024.1:3351614-3351831 GCF_001865875.1 Lupinus angustifolius
GAGTGTTGCTAGATGCCAACCTTGATTAGTAAATTAATGAGTTAATTTACTACCGGTTTAGTAATGAACCTATGAGGTCACACACTAACGAGTGTTCTGATTTTTGTTGGACATGATAATATTATTGATTAAATTAAATAGTTTAATTTTGTATATTTACTTTTAAGTGGAATATTATTGTATTTTTTGCTAGCACCGAAAATACAAATAATATTAT
>NC_032024.1:3351931-3353504 GCF_001865875.1 Lupinus angustifolius
AGTGATTAATTGACATTAAATGGATTCATGAAGTTTTGATTTTATGCTAAATTAATGTGTGATTAATTGGCACTAAATTTTTTGAGGGAGATTTTGGTTTTATATAAACCAAACCTCACGTGTGATTCAAAACACACACAAAGAAAAAAGTTTGTATCCTAATTTTTGGGTTGTTTGAAATATAGTAGTTTTGAGTTGATTTTTTTCATGAATCAAGTGTTGATACAACAAAGATTGGTCTCGGTGTGGATATGCGTGTAGGACCTTCATACTTTTGAAGGATAATTTTCGAAAGCCATGGCAGTCTCCTGAGGTAATTTTACACCCCGTTTTGTCTAAACTATTATAGTTTATGCATATTTTAACACAAATAGATCCATAATTTTCCGCAGTGTATGTTATGAACATGCATACTAACCTTCACTAGAAGCATTCCCGATGGGATATGTCTTAGGATGGGTAGATCTCTAGAAAAGATGGATTAAAAGACTGATAAGTGTCTAACATACCTAAATTTCATACACTTTTATGACACTTATCTTAAGCATAATTGAGAAAAACCAACTTAAAACAATACTTTTTGTATAAAATATCACAATCTTGTAAATTTGTATGTGTATTTCTTTTTATGTATTTTGTAGGATTTAGAATGAACAAAAGAAGAGAAGAAAGACTCATGGTCAAAACGACAAAGAAGTCAAAAACCAAGGTGCTCAACCAGGCAGCTAAGCTTGGACCAAGCCATGCTAAGCAGCTGACCTGGAAACCAGCTTGACCTGGACACCAGCCTGACCTGGACAAAGCTGCTCAAGCAAGCAGCTGAGCGGACCTGCTTAGCCGCTCAGCCTATCAGACTAGTCCTGCCATGGTAAGAATTCAGCTTGACACGGTCAGACACAAGCTTGGCACATGCCCAAGCTGCTGAACAAGCAGCTTAGCGGAGAATCAGACTCCTGACCAGATCAGCAAGCACCAGGCCACGTCTCAGTCAGCGCGGTCAAAGCTGCTGAACAAGCAGCTTAGCAGTGCAACAGGTGTGCTAAGCGTTGTGCACCCAGACTTGACTTAATCATCAAGAAAACCATGAAGTCACCAATGACCTCACCTCAAGTAGCCCACCATAGGCTTTTCAGAATAGCTCACAACTAGCTTTGATGAGTCAAGCATAAGGAGGTGACTAAGCTACTTGATCAAGGGACCAAACCCATGCTGAAGGGTTTGGTCAGCTGCTTAGCGGTCCAGCCAAGCAGCTCAACAGTCCATAAAGGAATTCTATAAATAGGGATCAATTCATTCGAGCAAAAAGGAAACCATTCCATATCTAATTCACATATCTCTCACTAGAAATTCTTCTCTGAAGTTCTCTCTTCGTTTTCTTAGTTTTTAGAGCTTTATTTCAAGTAAGTTTGTAATTTTAGTTTAGAATTCAAGAGAAGAAAAGGAGAAGGCAAATGAGATGCAAAAATCAATTTTGTAATCTCATTCGGAACTCAAATCATCCAATCCTTGGATGGATGGCTCATGCTCCTAACAATTTCTTTTGAATATAGTTATGTATTTCTACTTCTTCTTA
>NC_032024.1:3353604-3373499 GCF_001865875.1 Lupinus angustifolius
AAAAGTGATGAATCTAACTTACTAACTTTTATTTATTGTTATTTACCTTCCGCAATTTATTCATTCTTTAATACCAACCTTCCTTAAGGAAGAAGTTTGGTTTGTTAATAAAATGAACCCGAAAGGGAGTAAATAAATAAAAGGTCACTTAGATTTATTATTCTTTTGTTTATTTATTTATTTTGTTTCTAACAACTAACTATTCATCACTTTTGTATATTAGAATACCATTAAACCGGCGTTGGAATTAATTCCACAAAACGGATATGGTATTCAAAGGTACTTAATAATTATGTAATAAGGGATTGCTTCGATACCATTGTATCGGCGTTAGAGTTTATTCTAACAAAGTCGAGATGAGGCAAAGAAGGAGTAACTCATTCATATGATTATTAATAAGTAAGTTGTAACTGAAATATTCTTGAAACCATTATACCAGCGTTGGAGTTTTTTCAACAAAGCCGAGATGGCGAACAAAGAATAAAACTGAGTTCACTTACTTAATCAAATAAAAAGAACACACTGAAAATGAGAGGGGAAACAACATCTCGAATTTATCTTTCAACAAAGACATAATTTGCTAATTTCGGTTAGGGTGCATATCCATGATAAAAAGTAAAGTATTGGAAAGGAAATGTACCGGAGACGAATGAGCCCCAAGATGTTGAGAGGGACGGTGTTGATGGCGGTGATTCGTCAGCAAAGTCTTCAAGGAGATTCTAGGTGAGACGAGTCTCATGTATTCTTGGATGAGGTATTTTGTTGGATCGGACAGTGCTCACAATGCAAACTAGACGATCTTTGACAACCCCTCTTTGCAATCAGGATCGATGAGAGGGATGCCCAGAAAGTGTTTGATACGACACCATCCTGAAATGGACAGTTCTGTGGGAACAGATCGATCATATATCCTTCCGAGGAATAATTTTGGTGCGATCAAATCGGCTTGTTATGGGAACTGTACTGTCAGTTATTTCCGATAAAGGAGTAAGGATGGTGGACTCATGCATCGCATTGCATACATGATATTCTTCGATATTGATTATATATTTTTGAGTTTTATACTTCATTCACCGTTATTATATGCTTGTATGATCATATCATATATATGTACTCGTGTGTTGTCTTGTGTATTATTCCGTGTAATTCCACGATGTCGATGACAAGTTTTTCATAGATGTTTTACTCCCTCTCTTTTCTTCTGGTGTATTTGTACCCATGTTTAGATGGACCCATCACCACTGATCTGAGGTTATCACTTCACTATGTCCCAGGAGGGGACATGGAGTATTGAGGGTAATCGACACACTTACACAGGTCCTTGCAACCTGGAGCTGGATTGGGTAAGCATGGCCTAGTTCTACACCTTCCACCTTACTACGCAGTTCGGGAGGCATCATTCACTTTGCCCGACCGAAGACCTGCAATCGCCGGACTTTCTGTACCAGCTGAAGCTCGAGGCGTACCAGAAGTTGTTAGGACCTGGCCCCAAACAGGATTCTCATCATCGGGATTGGCGCCAAGAGAGACAGATGGGGTCATGCCAAGGGGGTACACCCTGGACCCCTCGATGGATTGGGGAGCAGATGAAGTGGAGGAGGAGGAAGACAACAGCGACTGTGTAGAGCTTATCTGCATAGAAGATTAAGTTGAGGTCATTGAGATCTCTTCTGACTCGGAAGTGGAGAAAGACCCTAGCTAGGCTTCCAGAGCACCTCCGATTTATGAGATTTCTCTTTTGTTTTGTTGTGATAGGAACATGTGTGAGGTACTTTTTGTAATATCAATGTCCTGGCATAATTTTCTTTGTATTTTTAATTTTTTTTCTTTGTGGCGATGATTAGATTTCGCCCTGTAAACAATTATGTATTTATTCAAGAATTTTATGAATGAGAAGTATTCAGGAAAGAATTGTGTTCATTTAATTATCTTCAATGTATTAAGAATTTTATTTCTGCAAGGTTTGAAAACGTGCGTCTTGAAAATGGAATAACGTAAAAGTGAAAATGATTGGTAAGTTATAGGTTACATAAAAAAAAGGAAAGAAAAATTTACCGACTTTTCTAAGAGATTAAATATATTAAATATGAAATGATTTTCGGGGCGTTACAGTAAGTGCACTTATATGTTTTACATAATGCCGACGAGGTTGAGCCATATGTTGAAACACATAATGAGATGTTAAGGAAGTCTTACCCAAGTAAGAATGAAAATTGGATTTCCAAATAGCATAATCAGTGTTTCATAACGTGGCTAAAAAATCACATTGATGAGGAGTTGAATATAAATGCACATTCGATTTACGAAAGATTGGAATGGTTAGCCAATGGTCCAAGCATTCATGTCTTATCCTGCACTGGTTACCTAATTAATGGGTTCACATTTTATACGAAAAAACAAAATGATCATAGTAAAATGAAAAATAGTAGTGTGACTCTTGTTGCTCCAACTTTACACATGTCAAGTGCAAAAGATAGAAACCCAATATATGTGAACATGTCATACTTTGGAGTGATTGAAATAATATGGGAATTGAATTACACAATATTTTGGATGACAGTTTTTTATGGTATGTGAGTTGATAACAACAATGGCTTCCGAGTTGATGTGTTAGCGTTCATGCAGGTAGATCCTAATAGGCCAGGATATAAAGATGAGTCGTTTATTCTAGTATCACAAGCTCAACAAGTATTCTATGTTAGTGACCCAGTTGATATGAAATGGTTCATTGTTCGTTTAAGTAACAAAATAATCGTCAATAATATTGATGACCAAGAATATGAAAATATTGACGAAGATGATCATTTTTTGGGACATATCAGTCGCATGAGAGGGGACCTACAACAGATAATGATTTATATACAAGAGATGATCATGATGAAGGGTTTTGGGTAAATCAATATGCTCCTCCAAACAAGGATGACCCTACAAGACAAAAACAATCAAAGAAAAGGAAAAAGTATATGCAAGTAGTCTTTGTATAATTATAGCTTAATTTTGATTGTTTGTAATTTGTATAATATTGTTTCTTTGTAATTTCTCTAATTTTTTTATTTGTAATTATGTACTCTATCAAAACGTAATTGCCATAATATTCATTGTTTGTATTTTGTAGTGTATTGATGTCAATAAAACAAACTTCTGGCCTATATTAATGTATCTATGTTGTTCAGAATGTATAAGTGTATGTGATGTTGAGAATATTTATTCTGCTAATAAATGTATATGCAGGTATTAATTTATACAAATCAATGGTGAATTCTATAGGAAGCCTTGGCATGCGTTATTTTAAAGGATAACTACAACAATGCTTTTTATAGAAAGAATTGTTGTGCATTATTAATACAACATCACTATATGTGTGATGCGTTGTTGTATTAAGGTGTTGTCTGAGAAATTTTATGAATAATACAACATCGCTTTTATGTTATTGCGTTGTTAAATATATGAACTTCAACATCGCAACAATAAGCGCGGTTAATAAGACCTATAAAATGCGTTGTTTATCTAAAACCTATATGATATCGTTTTATGGATGATGCGCTGTTGTATTGATGCACTATATGACATCGCTTTTTGTATGTTGTGATGTGGTATATAATTAATACAACAGCGTTTTCGAAGCGTTGTTAATGATGATATTATACTACTGTAGTGAAAAAAGAAAGTGTCCGAAAACGCTATTATACATCTAAACTAAGTGTTGTTGAATGACAACTCTGGCGTAGTGAATGTTTGGATATGTATTTTATATGTTTATGCATCCATGAATAAATTTTTTGAATGATGTGTTTTTATTAATGCATAATGAATGAATTGTCTAAAAATACAAAATACATGTCCCTTAGTGTAATGAACCCTATCTTGGGGCTGATTTAGCCATCATTACGATTAACATGTATCTATTTATATTTTTTGAAATTATTTTCTATCGTTCAGGCTAACTTGGGGTAAAGTGAGCTACCCATGTTTTTTTAAATAATGTTTTTTTATTTTTGGGGACAAGAGTCTCATATGTTGTGATATAATATAACATGATAGATTTCTCAAGTTTCCCAATAGGTATACCTACAAGGGTTTTTGATTACTTATACAATAGCCCTAGCTTGGGTGAGAAGTTCATTTAATACTTGGGAGAGACTGTGGCTCAAGCGAGGAGTCTGGTGACTAAATCAACAAACTTATACAGTTACATTTGTTCTTGCGCCTTATTATGGCAAGGTTTCCGACGATGATGTCGTGATTAGGACAATGACCAAAAAGGATTACATGATACCATGCAGCGAGGTCATATGATCGTAAGAGGCTTGACCATGTGGTCGTCCAGGGTAATTCAGCGATGGTTCGTAGGGGTAAGGAAGTTATTCCTCTATTACATGATGAAGTAAGATCGAGTCCCACAAGAAGCATTCTTTTGGGAGATATCTTAGGTTGGGCCGATCATAAAAAGAATGATTAAAATATTTAATCGACTAACTTTGGTTAGTGTGCATACTCATTATGGATAATGAAGTAGTGGAGAGGAAATTCACGGAAGACAAACGATCCTCGCGATGTTGGGAGGGACGGCAATAACGGTGATTTGTCATCAAAGTCATGAGGGAGAGTCTAGGTGAGACGAGTCCCTTATATTCTTGGATAAGGTATTCTGTATGATCGAATAGTTCTCACAATGCAAAGAAGACGATCTATGACAACCCCTCTTTGCAATCAGGATCGATGAGACAGATGCCCAAAAAGTGTTTGATACATCACCATCCTGAAATGGACATTTCTTTGGAACAAATCGATCATATATCCTTGCGAGGAATAATTTGGTGCGTTCAAATCGGCCTGTTATGGGACCTGTACTCTGAGTTATTTCCGAATAGTTTATTGGGAGGATATTGGTGAAATGATGGGTGAAATAAACATAGCATTCATACATTGAGCTCGTGGATATTTATCATCACGGTTTGAGTTATAACATCATTCATCATTTGCATTTGTGTATGTGACATATATTGTGTGCATTATGGTGTCTGTTTGGATGTGATATTTTGTGTAATTCCATGCCGTCAATGAATAATATTCATTAGATGTCTTACTTCCTTTTTTTCTGTTTGTCTATGGTTTGCATTCTTGCTCAGATAGACCATTCAGCGAGGATTCAGAGCTACCGATTCTCGATGTCCCAAGATGGGGCATGGAGGATTGGCAGAAACCGCTACACCTACACAAGCCCTTGTGTCTTGAAGCTAGAGATGGTGTGTGATGGCTCCACGATGCGCTTCACATCCCATCATGTGGACTTGGAGGCTTCCTTCACTTTGCCAGATCTGAGGCCGGCACCTGCCGTATTGTCTACTCAGTCTGTGACTCCTCGTGGACCAGTTGTTGCAGGGACATCTACAAGGCGTAGGACTTAAGACGATATGATCTGATCCCCACCATGGAGGAGAGCCACTCGGTGAACCATGCCCTAACCTCAGGCAGATGCGAGAGCGGGGATTAGGTCGTAGAATTCGGCCTATGAACTGGTGAAGGAGATGGAAGCGGAGGAGGAGATGGAGGTTGAGGAGGAGCTAGAAGCTGAAGAGGAAGATTGTGTGGAGTTAATATGCATAGAGGACTCCATCGAGGTAGTAGACATCTTCTCTGACTCCGAGATGGAGGAGGATCCGAGCGAGTGTTCTAGCGTACCCGTAGACACTAGAGCTAGTTATTAGAAGCCATTTCATTTTCTATTTTGATTTTGGGTAGGGTATCTGTGTAAGGTACTTTTGATGTGCTGAATGACTCAGCCTATTTTGTATAGTTTCAGTTTAGGCGAAGATATCATTTCGCCTTGTATTTTGTACTAATGTTTCACGCTCTTTCAATGAAGAATTATTCAAAGATATGTGGAGTTGTATAAATGAATTGGAATATGCACTGTGAGGGTTGGGACTAGCATGTGGCCACTTGGAGGTCTCATGGACACGTGGCGGCACGTGAGTGGGTGAGGCAATGTTGGTGTGACACGTCTGGACACGCGGTGTATCCATGTTGGATGATTGAGGAGGGTGCACGGACTGAGTCGGGTGCTCGTCCATACTGGATCCAACGCCTAGGCACGGGTCTGGATCTCCTATAGACGAATGCAACTACAAGGGCGGTGTATCACGTTCTCACTGGTCAAACTTTGTGTCAACGTGGAGACTGAAAAATGTAAGCAGAACAAGCAAGAGCACAAGTTGGACAGTAACCACGCCCATACTTGATTGTGGCGCCTGCATTCTTTTTCTCTCTCTCCCGGCAGTGTTTTCACTTTGATTTTTTTAGTGTTTCTGGTATTTACAATGTTTTCAATGTTTTGAGTGCTTTCAAAGTGTGTATTTTTTTGTTTAACCTAAGCTCTATTTATAATGAAATTTTAACCACTAAATCCCTAAAATTAGGTTAACCAATTTTTCATCTGATTACTTAACTTTAGGAATGCTAACAGCATAGTTTTGACCCACATTTTACTATTTGTTTTGTTATCTTTTAAATTCAAATGATGCTTGTTAAATGGAATAAACTTAGCATTTTTATTTAATTATCTTAACAAATTCGAAAATAATTATAAAAAATCATAAAAATAGTCGTAATTATTTTTATTCGTTTAATATTATACTTTCGAAAAATATTAAAATAAATAAAGTTGTTTTATTAATTGTTTTTTTGGGACAAATGTATGAGTTTCTACAAGCTATCTTTTATTGCATTTTTTATTCATTTTTTTGAAAAATTAATTTTTTGGGAAATCAGTTGTTTTAAATTTAAATTTTAGTTAACCTAATCATTTAGATTTATGAACCTTAACATAACATGTGTATTATTATTTTTGAATTTTGGTTAACATAATCACTTAGATTTATGAACCTTAACAACATTGATTTGACCTTCTTATTTTGGCTTTGTTGTTTAGTTAACTTAATCGCTTAGATTTAGGAACCTTAACAACTGGTTTAGTTTTATTATTTTTAGAAAATCATCTTTGGAATTCTATTAGTTTTTATTTAAAATGTTTTGGGCTTTTTCTAGGCCGGACAAAAATAGGTATTCACACCCTCTAACAAAACTAAAATTTTCTATCTCTCTCCACCAATATGAACCCCATCTTAAAACAATTAGAATCAAATGTAGATTCACACCTTAAAAAATCATTGACATATTTCAATGTGTATTGTTAATTCTCTATATCCATTTATCTAATAAAGACAAATTAAAAATATTTAAGCTTTTTAAACCTAACACACCATCCACCTTAGGCTTACAAACCTTCTTCAAACTCACCCATTACATTTTCCTTTCCCTAAAAAAAGAATGTTCTCTGAATTTCATCAATTTCAGTTATCACATAGCTAGGTGCCCTACAGAAAGAGAAAATATATATAGATAAAGAGGATGGTACCAACTTGAGAAGAGTTACACGATTACTAAATGATATTAGCTTGTACTTCCAAAGTGACAGTTTATTTTTGAAAGTCCGTAGAACTGAACACTAAGTGCATAAGTATTTGGGGTTAGCACCAATAGGACACCTAATAATTTAAAAAGGATTGACCCAAGTTTACAATTGAGCTTCTCTACGGAAATCGTCAAAACAACTTGCTCCCTTTGAATTAAAATGAGACTACTTTTATGAAAATTTATTTTCAAACCCGAGGATAGCTCAAAGTACTTCAAGATACTTTTGAGCATCATCACATTGTAATCATATCTTCCCCTATTAACAAAGTATTATTAACAAAGAAAACATCATCTTGATTTATAAGAACAAGAACATTAGTAACTAACCTAAAATGGAATTGAAAAAAATTATAGTGAACATAACTCATAACCTAACTCATCTATACTAAGCAACAGTGAGAGATACAGAAAGGAAAAAACTAACAAAATGGACAAAACTCACTTTTGGTATCTTCAAAGTATTTTTTTAGCATCTTATAGGAAGATGTAATATGACTGTTATAGGAGATGAGTTGAGTGAATATTGTAGCAAGGTGAGTCTTGTCTTGTGAGAATATGAGTATGCTGGAAATGTGAGTCTTATAGAAAGATGAATATTGTGTGAAGGTAGTCTTGCGGGAAGGTGAGTGTCATGTGAAGGTTTTCCAAGTCGTATGAAGGTTTTCTGAGTTTTGGTGTATGAATGAACGAGTAGTGTGCGAGATTTTTGTTTTTTAATCTATGGGAATCAAATATTCAATATCGCTGACTAAAACAAGAGCTTTTGAATTTGTGGCTTTCAACAATGTTCACTGAAGTAAGTGTTGTTGAATGTGTGAGAAACAACAATGCTTGTTTCAGTGAGCATTGTTAAATATTTGAGTCTTACAATCAATAGCGCTTAGTGGATCAAAATTGTTGATTGTATATCCACCTATGAGAATTAACAATGCTTGCTTCACCGAAAAATGTTCATTTCCTCCTGTCTATCATTTAACAACATTCCATACACTAAAGTTGTTCAATGTGTATTGTTAAATGCAAATTCTCATATAGTGCAAATTATATAGTAATTATATACACACCGGAGTTGAATCTTCTTCTTACCCTAGATATAAGATATCTAAATTTCATTCATATATTTTATTAAATAAATTAAAACTCTTAGAATTTTCAAGTTAAAGAAAGTGATACTCGACTCGAGTCTTATCTTCCTACCCTATTTGAATTAAAAAGTGGTAAACAATTTTACACTACATTTTCTCTCTCTCAAATATGGATAAGGCGGTATAGTCTAAAGTTGAATCTTCTTTCTTACCTCACATATAAGAGATTAAATTGTATAAATGTCTCTTATTAAATAAATCAAACTTTCAAAATTCTAAGGTTAATAGAAATGGTCATCAACTCGAGTCTTGTCTTCCTATCCTATTTTAGATGAAAAGTGGTATGTGGTTTTAATACAATCTTTTCTTTCTCTCATTATGGTAGTGCAGTATTGACTCTTTTTCCTTACCTTGGAAATAAATTATTGGGATAACTTTTAAAATATCCAGGATTTAGGGAAATGGTCTTCGACTCAAGTCTTATTTTCATGTTCTATTCAAGATGAAAAGCAATTTATAGTTATAATGTTGCCTCTTCTTTCTCTCAATGTGGTAGTGCAGGCCAATATTGGCTCATTTTGCTTATCTCAGAAATTAATTATTTCGTTACACTATCATTCTATTTTTATATGCGCATAAAAAATAGAGTTCAATCCTCAAGTTAAGAGAGTGGTCCTCGAATCGAGCTTTATCGTCATATCTTATTTGAGCTTAACAACTTTCCACAATTATAATATTGACTCATTTGCTTATCTCGGAAATTAATTATTTCGTTACACTATCATTCTATTTTTATATGCGCATAAAAAATAGAGTTCAATCCTCAAGTTAAGAGAGTGGTCCTCGAATCGAGCTTTATCTTCACATCTTATTTGAGTTTAACAACTTTCCACAATTATAATATTGCCTCTTCTTTCTCCAAATATAGATAATGCGGTCTATACCAATAATGAATATTTTTCGTTATCTTGGATATAAATATTAGTATTTTAAAATTATTAACTAATATTAAAAATAAAATTAATTAAAATCAATCAATCACAATATTTTTACCCAAGAAATACGTAATCTTGATTTTCCTATTGCACTTAGGAATACGTAAGAGCAAGACAAACTCTTGTGAGACAAAAAAAAATTATGTTTCAATAAATAATCATTTAATTTAACAAGTTTTTGGGTATAGTTAATTTCATGTGGTTATTGTGGGCCCCATTTCATAATGTGGGGCTCGAGGTGCTAATACATTTCATGATCTGTAATCGACTCCTGAATCTAGAATTCTAGTTCAAATGTCAATATTTCCAACATTTGGGTAATAAAGGTTTTTCTACGTTTTTACCGCAAAAACATGGTGATAACATCAATGAGTTGCATAACTAGTGTTTGATTGAAGGTCAGGGCACGACAAAGTCAAATAAAATTTTCATTCACACACATGGAAAATAATTAGTTCCTTAACAATATGGTCAGATGATATCCTTAGTTATAAAAAAAGGAAAATTTCACAATACCCCCTTAAACTTTATGTATTTTGCAAGTAGATATCGTAAACTATTTTTCTTCCTAATTACTCCTTAAACTTTAACTATTGGTGAAATTGTCCATACAAATATACAATTTTAAATTACTCCTTAAACTTTAATTATTGGTTAAACTGATCCCTACATACATATAATTTTAAATTACTAATAATGAAATTGATGGAATTAACATATTAGATGGATATATTAGATGGATGTTATAATGTAGAAAAAACAAGCAACTATGACAGTATTTTAAAGTATACCTAAATAACATTATCTAGCACCAAAGAAGCATCAATATTCAAATTATTATGAGTGCAACAATAATCAACCCTTAGTCTCATAATATAAATTGTGGTCGACTATATGGATTGAACGACAAGTTATTATAATAAATTAAAGTTATTGAACGACAATTTACACATTCTAGAAATAATTTAAAAATTAGATGTATGTAGCGACCAATTTCACCAATAATTAAAGTTTAAGGAGTAATTTAAAACAATATGCATGTAAGGACTAATTTTACCAATAGTTAAAATTTAAGGAGTAATTAAAAAGAAAAAATAATTTACAATATCTACATACAAAATATATAAAGTTTAAGGGGATTTGTAAACTTTTATCTAAAAAGTTGGGTTTATACTTTTTTTGTTGGTACAAGTAGAGAATGTGAAATTTGCAACATGGAAGTTCACTATTGATGGGACCACGTTTTTGTCTTCATATTAATGATAGAATTGAATATTGGAAGAGAATTTATCTACTTTAAAATATGATAAGATAATTCTCTTGGATTCTTCATGATAATTAATACTTGGACAAAATCATTATCCCTACTAATAAATTAATCATTGCCTTTTACACCATGAGCATGTCCTACAGTTTGTGTCACTGTATATGTCATGAGTTTAAGATTGGCCAGAAAAATATTTAATAATTAAATTTTAACTTAAATATATTTTTCTGATCAATCACAAGTCTATGACATATAGAGTAGCACAAACTATGGGATAACAAATGTATACTCTTTACACCCTATGAAAGCAAAAGAACAGACCATGACATCACCCCATCCGAGGGTTCAAGAAAAGGACAAGGCATGAAATCCCTATTTCACCTTATTATTTAGCTAAGTCGTGACTCGTGAATGAAGTTAATATTTCTGGTAAGGAAATGGAACTTAACACATGTGAGTTTTTTTGTATTATCAAAAGTATTTTTTATTTGTTGGGTAAGTAATTAATTTTTTTGAGGGTATATGATTATCCTCCTAATAAATGTTGTTCTCAAGAATTAATAATTAAGTGACCAATACTATACACATGCATCAATGAATTCACCTTAATGACAAGGTAAAGTTTTGAAGGTACAAAGAATGAAAGTAGGGGACTTATTTTTTTGTTTTTCATCCACCTTTTTTTTTTCTTAAAATGTTGAGTGGAAAAGAACCTCATTCCCATTTCCTTGACTATAGTAAATGCCATTAATTTTTTTGCTGGTGGTAAATACTTAATGCTTGTACAATTCTATTTAATGAATGAATGCACACAAATGGGAAATGGCTAAAAAGTATGTTATAATGACATAAGACAGGAAGATCTTATGTCCAAATTTGTGTCTTAAACTAATCAAAATATATCATTTAATTAAAAAAATAAAAATAAAAATTAATATTTTATATTATTTAGTATAATTTTATTAAATAAAGATATAGAGACAAAGTCATTCTAGGACAGATTGATCTGATTCATAAGATAAAAGACAAAGCAAAAAAAGTAAAGCAATTTGTGTGGCTGAAAATATCCTCAATCATCATAAGAAATGAAAATATATTCCTCTGATCATTCATCACAATTCAAAGATTCATCATTACCTGCACATGTTAACTGATATGGCCTCATATGGGCATATACCTATATATGTATATACATGTCAAAAGAATGAATAGCTTCAAAATCCACTCTATCACGTGGAACCAAACAAACACTGTAAATAGTAAACCACAACATTCTCAACCTGCAATTTCCATAGGATGGTGTCAAACACAGACAACTTTGGAAACTGTAAGTGGGTAAAGGAATGTATTAGCATACTGGAATGAAATGGAACCACCATTAAGCAATGACCTTCCATCATTGACAAGACAATCGTTGTAACGGAGACGCTTGAACAATTTGGGATTGATAAGACGTGCAGAACTGAACCAACCACAAGAGAGATGAATGTCGGAGATTTTACAACCACTGACACACATGTTCATGATATCAACTGTGTAGGTTGGGATACCATTTGGAAGTGGGGTAGTGGGTCCCTGTGTGATCACAATATCACTCATACTGCACTTGCTTCCCCATATTCTGTTTGGCTCCACCATTGCAGTGTCTGCCGAACATTACAATCTTGATTATTAATACCTCTCATGTTATATATCGGTCATATATTTTAAGTTTTGCATATAAATTTAAGAATTTCCTCAAAAATAATACAGCAATCTTGCAATTACACTTAATTTAATGTATAATAAACACTTTTTTCACGTTATATATAATCCATATATTTTAATTTTAATATCATGAGAATTTCATCAATGTGAAGTTTGAAAGTGGAAAACAATTATGATTACAAATAAATAATGTTTATTGTTACTTTCTCTTAGTTATTAAAATAAGAACATAAATATCAAGATATTAGTCAATTCGAATTCAAAACATATTTTACTAGAGAAATGCACTCGAGAAGGATCTAGGTAAATTCTAAAAAACAATGTACGATATATTATTCTAATGTAATTATTAAGGATCCTGCTACAAATTTATGAGATATAATAAAGTTGATATTTATACCTAGTTAATATATCATTTATTATTTATTTATATTTTTTTAAAACTTAAATAATAATTAAAAATGAATGGTGAATAATAAACTAATAATATATAAAAATCTTACGAAGGCATTAAGACATTTTTTACTCAATAAATTTTACATCTCTATGATAAACTGGATTTAATAGAGAATATAAATCCCCATTTCAATAAAACCAAGGTCAAAATCCAGTATAAAAAAAGGACATTAGTTTTTAAAATAAACCAAGAAAGGACCATTACATCAAAACGGTAGTAAAACAAAGAAAGGATTGTTGATCAAAATGAAAGTGGCATAGTACTAGCTGTACATCAATTACAACGTTGGGTGTCAACAAGAACAACCATTAATTCACCTATGCGAAGCCACGCCACGACAGAACATTCCTATGGACGTGTTACTTCTCAAAAATTAATAATTATAGCGAATTTATAAAAAAAAACGAATTAATCCAAAAAGTTATTACCATAAAAAGCTAGAGCTCAAAAGCAACTTCCAAATTCATTCGAGGAATAACAAATCCGAAACACACTTACAAACTCACGTTATTTAATTCTACAAAATTTCCAAGTTTAATAACTTGGAAGGTTCTAGCTTCGCAAAATTAGTAAATGCTAAGAGATCAGCAACAAATTGTTAAAGAAACTATGAAAGAGAAAGATAAAATGAAATTACCGCGATGAAGAAGTTTGCGATGCAGAATAGTAGGAAGCGTGTTGTTGCTTCCTTCTTCGAATCCCATCAAAACGGTATCGTTTTGGTTCCCACGACCAAAACCTGCAAAGATTTTAAAGAAAAAACAATGATAAAATAACGTTTACTCATGTCTTAAAAACACAACCACAAATATCACAAAATATTCTTAGAAAAGGGAAAAGACAAAGGACATGTGTATTATTATGCATAAATAGTGATTCGAGAAATCAAAGAGACAAGAAGAACTATAACCTCCGAGAAGAGAAACGAGTACGATGAATACGAAGGAGGCGGTTACAATCGCGACGAATCGTTGAACCGAATGCTGTTCCATGAACGAGTTATGAGTTAGTTGGAACTCAGTGAGAGTGACTCAGAAGTTACGTTGAGTTTGTCTACACTACAAACCAGAAGAGAGAGTTAGAGAGAAGAAAGGGAAATGTCATATATTTATATAGACACGTCACATGATGATGTGAAAAACGCAGCGTTGCTCACAAATGAGTCAACGAAAAAGCGAATAGCCGTCGATTTGGAGAAAGTTAAAAAGAGAGAGAGTATGTCTTCCTCAATGAAGAGTATGTTTGCTAGAGATGTTTTTTTAGAGGATAATGAACTAACAAAAGATTTGTACGGATGAAATATATTTTTGAGATAAGTTTCAAGACTCTCCAATGTCCTTAATTTCCCTTAAAAAATAAAAGGCTTAATAGTAAGATCACATTAATATTTTAAATTGAGTTTTAGTGTGATTGATGTCATTACAATATATATTTTGCTGTAATAAAAAATATTTCTGAACTTCATTCGGTTTGATGCAATTGTAGGCTAATGTAGTCAAAATATATTTAGATATAATTGTGTTGCAGTTGCAGTACATTGGATACAGTTGTGTTGAAATAATCACTATGACTATAATATTGCAACCGCGTCATCTAATCTGTTCCATAATTTAAGAGACTAGAGGAGCAAAACTGAAAAAATGAGCATTGATTCAATTTAATTTCATTAATTCAGTGAAGAAAATATATAAGTGAAATGACCAAATTGATTGTTCCATCAGTTCTATGCATCTCTATTCTTCTCTCCTGCAAGCGTGTGAGGGAACAGGAAGCGGGAAAATAGGAAGTAGCGGCGAAGGAGAATGAAAAAAGAGCGTTGTAGAGTGGCAGAGAATACGCGTAGAAAAGGGAAAGAAAGTGTACAGATGAATTGACAAAGATAGCAGATAAAAAAGGAGGATCTGGTTTCCCAAAGTAAAGGGGAATTGTAAAAAAGGTGAAAGAACATTTATGAGATGCACGTTGCCCATAGGTCTTTTCCCTATATATCCAAGACATAATACACAAAGTTGCTTCACCTTTCAAATAAATTTGTTAACTCTGTTTTTTTGAATCAATTTTGTTAGGTGGTGTTGGAAATGGAAGAGTTGAACCGCAGACGGTGGGTTTAGCTTTTAACGGTGTCGGGGGCTTTTGGCTTATGGTTATTATACCCCCGCTCTGCCACCGCGGCTAAATGTATGCCAAATGTTTTCTTCGGTCAGGTACAAGATATACTGTAGCTATTGTAATTTTTAAGAGCAATTAATTAATTATTTGTTTATTTTTATTATTATTTTAATTCAATCTCGGTATATTACTATGTTGTATGGGCGAGGATGGAAGGGTGAGGATGAGTTAAGGTTTGTCCCATACTCGACCCTAAATATTAGTTGAGTTATTTTTTGAATTTGGGCTCGACTATAGTCCCGAAGTTAACCTAATCTTAAATATGGAACGGGTCAGCTTTTAAAACTGAGTCTGGCCGATTAAATATAATGCAGACTCTTTTAGATAAAATATTTTTAATGTTATTTATTATTATTATGAATATGAAATTTGACATATAAAATGATATATTATTAATTATGTATATATATATGAAAAATCAGAGAAATGATAATATTTTTAACTAAAAATATGTTAGTGCTTTGTACCACAAATGAGTAGAAACACGTACAAACATGATGAGAGTTACCATGAGATGTGTCATGTTTGGTTTATACCTGACCCTAACTGTGTCTAATTTTTAACTCGATGAGATCCAATCTTATTTAAACTCATGGTTGGGTCATATTATGTGATTGGGTAGAATCGGATACACCTGACCCTGTTATGGTGTATTGTGTGCATGCTATGTCGTGATTTTTCTTTCTGAAATTTAGTTTATAATTTTTTTGTAGTAAACTGGTTAGCGGTACTTTTAGTTTATAAAAACATTTATTGAATAAAAAGTGAAAAAATTGTTAGAAATTATAAATTTCTAATTAAGGTGAGCATTATATATTTGATACAATGATATCAGTTATTTATTTTCGGGGTTACATTATAAGTGATCTAATTATTGATACCCCTTAGATTTCTAAAAGCTTATAACGGATATGAGCTTAATGGGTGGATATCCATCAGGTTAACCTATAGGGGATAATGGAAATCCTATAAGTTAACACATAAGGAAGGTTATGGTCCTCAATACACCAAATCAAAATTCAGTTTTCTCCTCTCCCCATCAGAGTGAAAACGCAAGTCCCAAGAGGAATCAAGGATTTGGTTGAGGAAGGTCATCATACCACAAAACCTCTTTCAGAAACGTAGATCAAAGGAGCACATCCAGGAACACGGATTCAGGTATGACACTGTACCATTTGATTCATATATGTGCGTGAGAATCATGAAATTCAAGATCATAGGATTGATATTTCACCAATCATAAAGAATTTCCAACAAGTGGTATCAAAGCATAGGTTCTGAATTTTTATGATTCTCCATTAAGGGCGTTTTCCCAAATCTTGTATGAACCCTAATTTTAATTTGAGGATTATTGAATTATGCTTCCGTTGTTATGTTATAAGATTGAAAATTTAGGGTTTAATTTGGGAATTTATGCAATCTGATTGTTGTTGATTTTTTTTATAGACATGAATTATATATTCTACACTTTGTTGATGTACATGATTTTGCAGTAACGTGAATGAAATTGAGATATTACATTGGACACAATTCTTTGTATTGTTTTATTGCAGCCATGTGCAATTGCAATTGGGCCATGTACTAATAATGTTGGGTGTGTTTAGCTGTTTGTGATTCACAAACTTTGTGTCAAGATTCAGCATGGCCATGTACTAGAAATGACTTAATTGGGTTAAAAGAATTTTCTGAACCACAACTACAAGTAGACATGTTAATCAAATGTATGATATGTATTTGTGCACTAAGCAGTAGGTAGTGATTTGTGAAGCCCTTTATTTTTGTTTTATTGGTCGTCAAGTATGTATTTCTACACTAAGCAGTAGGTAGTGATTTGTGAATCCCTTTATTTTTGTTTTATTGGTCGTCAATTATGTATACAATGTGCATTTTATGTACTAACATCGATTCTATAAAAGCATTTTGTTGTCTTATCTGTGTTGTAATCTGTGAACTTGTGATTACTATGTAAGTATTTTTCAATTCTGATTTTGAAAATAAAAAGGATACTGATGCACATACAACTAGCTCTACTATTTGCCAACCAGAGCAACAGAAAGTGATGGAAGGTGATATGTTAGTGTTGTATGCACAATGAAAAGATTTTAAGGAATTTTCAGATTCATCTGTTGTCAAATTTTTATTCTTTTTTATGATCTATTGAATCATTTTAAAATTGGGCATCTCTCATTTCGATTCGTTGTGGTGAAAAAAAAAACATTTTAGGTTGTTTTTTCCCTATCTAGTAAATGAATTAGGACGTTTCTGTTTATGATTTGTTTACATAAAAGTGTTAGAAATGGATTCATGGAGGTTGTGGGATTAGATTTGGTAATCATGAAAGATACCAAAACTGAAGGTTTGAATTCCAAGATTATATTTTTTGTAATTGTCCCATATTGTTTTAATTTTTTGTCTGGTAATTATTTGGATTAATTGATGCAATATGTTGCCAAAGTAACCTCTATTGTGGAAATTAATTGAATTACACAGATGAGTATGAGATCATTTATGCGGATTGTGTTCGGCCCAAAGGAAGATACAATTTGGCCAAATAATAACATACATGTGATGATAAAGATGTAACAATTATAAAGTTTTTTTCCATGTGAATAATAGTCGCTCCAAAGAAATGTTATTATTTGTCGGAACTAATTGTTAATACTTGATCATTACATTGAGAGTACCACTTACAAATTAATTTCTCTGTTCAAAGACTAGAAATTTATGTTGTGCTAGGTATCTTGTGATGAGTTTATTATATGAACATGTCTTGTTTTAAATATATTACATGACTTGTTTGTTTAGATTTGAACATGTTATTAATTCTTTGTTATTTGAATTCAATGTCTTTTACCAATGTTGCAAAATTTTCTACTCAAATCAGTAACATCCCACTACTGAATGGGACAAACTTTAAGGTCTGGAAGGAAGCCGTAGAAATCATTCTCGACTGTATGGATTTGGATCTGGCACTTCGTGTGGAGAAACCCATTTCCATTACGGAAAACCTCGATAAGGCTAAAATTGAGAAATGGGAACGCTCTAACCGAATGTGCTTGATGATCATGAAACACTCTATTCCAGATGCGTTTTGGGGTTCTATATCTTAGGTTGAAAGTGCAAGGAAGTTCCTTGAAGAAATAGAACAAGTCTTTGCCAAGAATGAAAAGGCGGAGACGAGTAGCCTTTT
The DNA here is from genome assembly GCF_001865875.1 of Lupinus angustifolius. Lineage (NCBI taxonomy): Eukaryota > Viridiplantae > Streptophyta > Magnoliopsida > Fabales > Fabaceae > Lupinus > Lupinus angustifolius. Next base: position 3,371,951 of record NC_032024.1, read on the forward strand.
GGCTAAACTCATCTCCATGAAGTATAAAGGTAATAGGATCATAAGGGAGTACATTATGGAGATGTCTAATCTCGCATCAAAACTCAAGGCACTTAAGTTAGAGCTTGGTGATGACCTACTCGTGCACTTGGTTTTGATCTCTCTTCCTGCACACTTTGGGCAGAAGGACAAGTGGTCCCTTAATGAGCTTATATCTCAATGTGTGCAAGAAGAAGAGAGGCTACAGAGAGATAAGACTGAAAGTGCTCACTTGGCTATGACCCCTCAAAATAAGAAAAGAAAGAGCAATAAGGGTGCTGCGAAAGGGCCTTCTCAGCAAAAGAAATTGAAGAGTAGTGAAGAATTTACTTGTTACTTCTGTAAGAAGCAAGGACACATGAAGAAGGAGTGTCCTAAATATGCCTCATGACGTGTAAAGAAGGGTAAATTTCTAACTCTCGTTTGTTCTGAAATTAATTTGACTTTTGTACCCAATGATACTTGGTGGGTAGATTCTGGTGCTACTACTCACATTAGTGTCACTATGCAGGGTTGCCTGTGGAGCCGACAGCCAAGTGATGATGAAAGATTCATCTTTGTGGGCGATGGCAAAAGGGTTGCAGTTGAGGCTATTGGAACATTTAGATTATGTTTAAGAACTGGTTTTCATTTGGATTTATTTGAGACATTTGTTGTACCGTCCTTTAGGCGGAATTTAATTAGTGTTTTCAGCTTTTTGGTTTTTCTTGTTCTTTTGGAAATAATAAAGTTAGTCTCTATCAAAATTCAAATGTTGTTGGTTCTGGTTCTTTAATTAATAATTTGTATATGCTTGATGTTTCCAGTTCCACTAGTGAAATACTACAAACAAATTCACGTGGTACAAAACGAAAATTAAAAGAAAATTCAGCCACCTTGTGGCACAAGCATTTAGGTCATATATCTAAACAAAGAGGAAGTTAGGTTTATCAGACTTTGAAGTCTGCGTTGAGTGCATAAAGGGAAAACAGACAAACAAGAGGAAGTTAGGTGTCGAAAGAGCTAAAGATGTCTTAAAAACTAATACATATGGATATATGTGGTCCTTTCCCTATGGCTTCTTGGAATGGACAACATTATTTTATTACGTTCATAGACGATTACTCTAGGTACGGCTACCTATATCTTATACATGAGAAGTCCCAATCCTTGGATGTTTTCAAGTCTTTCAAGGCTGAAGTTGAACTTCAACTTGGAAAGAAAATTAAGGCTGTCAAATCTGACCGTGGTGGTGAATACTATGGCAGATACAATGGATCAGGAGAACAACGTCCAAGGCCATTTGCGCTTTTCCTCATAGAGTGTGAAATTGTTCCGCAATACACTATGCCAGGCAAACCTAGCATGAATGGTGTTGCTGAGCGACGAAACCGAACTCTTAAGGATATGGTGAGAAGTATGATTAGTCATTCTTCCTTACCAGAGTCTCTTTGGGGGGAAGCTTTAAAAACCGCAGTTTACATCCTTAATAGTGTGCCAAGTAAAGCAGTTAACAAAACCCCATATGAGCTTTGGACTAATAAAAGACCAA
>NC_032024.1:3373599-3373979 GCF_001865875.1 Lupinus angustifolius
AAACTGGACTCTAGAATTGTTAGCTGTTATTTTGTTGGCTACGTTGAACGCTCTCGGGGCTATAAATTTTATGATCCTACTTCAAGACTCTTTTTTGAGACGGGAAATGCAAGATTTCTTGAGGAAGTTGATTTTGGGAAGGAAGAGAACATAAGGAATGTTGTCTTTGAGGAAGAACCGGTTACTAGTTGTGAACAAATTCTTGTGCCTATTACCATTCAAGGAATAAATTCGGTAATAGAAGATAATGTTCATAATATTGTCCCTAACAATATTTTAGAACAAGATAACAATGAGGTTCTCCCTCAAGTACCTATAGAACAAATTCAACAACCTCAAGAAGTAGAAGTGACATTAAGGAGATCCACTAGAGAGAGGAG
>NC_032024.1:3374079-3374392 GCF_001865875.1 Lupinus angustifolius
CCAGAAAACTTTGTGTCAGATGACTCAAAGTCTATGGTATGCAAATTAAAGAAATCCATCTATGGGCTTAAACAAGCTTCTCGTCAATGGAATCACAAATTTCATCAAGTTATTACCTCGTATGGTTTTGAGGCAAATAAAGTTGAAGATTGTGTATACCATAAGTTCAGTGGGAGTAAATTTATCTTCCTGGTATTATATGTCGATGATATACTCCTTGGTAGCAGTGATATGGGGCTATTGCATGAGACCAGGAGATTTCTAACGAAGAATTTCGAAATGAAAGATCTTGGGGAAGCTTCTTTTGTATTAG
>NC_032024.1:3374492-3380583 GCF_001865875.1 Lupinus angustifolius
ATTGTATCATGAAGATATGAAGCTCAAGTGGGAGATTGTTAGAAATTATAAATTTCTAATTAAGGTGAGCATCATATATTTGATACAATGATATCAGCTATTTATTTTCGGGGTTACATTATAAGTGATCTAATTACTGACATTCATTAGATTTCTAAAAGCTTATAACGGATATGGGCTTAATGGGTGGATACCCATCAGGTTAACCCATAGGGGATAATGATAACCCTATAAGTTAACACATAAGGAAGATTATGATCCCCAATACACCAAAACAAAATCCAGTTTTCTCCTCTCCCCATCAGAGTGAAAACGCAAGTCCCAAGAGGAATCAGAGATTTGGTTGAGGAAGGTCATCATACCACAAAATCTCTTTCAGAAACGTAGATCAAAGGAGCACATCCAGGAACATGGATTCAGGTATGACACTGAACCATTTGATTCATATATGTACGTGAGAATCATGAAATTCAAGATTCTAGGATTGGTATTTCACCAATCATAAGGAATTTTCAACAAAAATAACATGTTCAAGTTTGATAGATTAATTTATATTTTAGTTGATAATATTATAGTTTATAATTATACTTTAAAATTAAATTTTTAGCAAACATGTTTTATAGAATCCTGAATTAAAACTTTGAAAAGAATCTTTTGCAAACGGAATTGTAATTGTTTTCTTCATTTCTTGAATATGATACTTGTGAATGTGAATTGCTAGATAAATTTCATAATACGGTATGTTTTATGTTAATAAATGTTCTGAAGACATTTTGTAAGCAAATCAAACATACAAAATGGATAATGCAAATACAATGTTTGGATTTCAATAGTCGCGAAATTACACTAACTTAATTTAATAAATATACTAACATAAAGTTTTAGTTTAATTGAAAAGTATTAAAATCAGTAATGTTTAATTGAAAAGTATTAAAATCAGTAATGTAGTATATTATAGTGGACTTGCATATCCACTAAATATGTAGTAAATACAAGTAATTATGACTACATTAGTGTGGTAGTGTGCATAGTTTGTTATTTAAAGTTTTAAACTATTATTTGGCTTAAATGTACTCTTAGTCTCTTACTTTTTAGTATCTATATTTTAATTTTTTTTCCAATTTAGTCTCTTGCATTTCCGTGTGTGGTGAATTTAGTCACCTAATTTATCTTTGGTGATTTTAGTCTTCAAGTTTCTCTATTTAATATATTTAGTCTCTTTATTCAAACATAACAAATAGTGCTAATATGGCAAGCGAGATGATGCATTTCATTTCTCTTCAAAAACATAAGTGGTTTTTTTTAAATAATATTTACATTTTCAATTAATTTTTGTGTTTTTATTTAAAAAGAAAATTCAGCTTAAGTTAAGAGATGAGTGACACATATCATACTGAGCTACTGATTGTTTTTTTTGTATAGAACGATCAAAAGTGTTAAACAAAGAAAGTTGAAACACATAAACATCAAACAATGAAATAGACTATAAAAATCGCCAAACAAAAAATATTTAGAAAAGTATAATGATTTAGTTTTGTAAATAAATAAAAAAGAAAAGGAAGGGTTTTGTTTTAGATTTTCGGCAATTCGGGTTTTAAACATGAGGCGCCGCACGTGGGCCTGTTCTCGTCGTAAGAAATGAGATGAGGTCAGAAAAACTGTATCATTAAAATAATATTATATAACCAAAAGAAGTTCTTGAATTTATTTTATAGGAACAAAAAGAGATTTAAACAAACACGGCGGAAAGGTGGGTAGTCACTCGATCCAACCATAACGTAGATGAGTAATGACTTTAATATTTATATATTAATAATATTAAGTTTTTCAGTGCATCATCCATAACTAAACGATTTACACTTTGAATACTGAACAAAGATTTATTGTTAAATAATAACAATAAATATTTAATTTTTTAATTTATATGATATTTAATTGAAAAACCTCTTACCACCGGTGAACTCTATAGTTAACGAAACATGAGAAAAATGAATAATTATAAATTAAATATTACGTTTTGAACTAAAACATTAAAATATTAATTTTATATGTTTTTCAATTAGAAACTCTTTCAATTATCTTATTATATTTAATGTTACTTTACACTTTATTAAACTTAACATTTTTGTGGGCACAGAACAATCTATGATAGAGAATATGAGAAAACATATTTTTTTTATTCCTGCACGTTATGTTTTAGGTAGAGAAGCAGGAACATTCTGTTTTTCTGCACGTACATGCATAAATGAAAAGGGTGGACAAGGAGGCACAAAATGGAACGGACCCTGTTTTGGTATTATTGTTACAGTGGCTTGCAAAATTCTGAATAACACACAATAATAGTTATTGACTGAAAAAATTGTTGTACTGCTAAAATTTTGTGATACTACTAAAATTGTGTAAACATACTATCAATCATGCTGTTCCTAGAATAAAACTTCTATGTTATTCGATTTCGTACTGCACTGTAAGAATCGCACTCGAATACACCCATAATATGGCTAATAGTGTCAATTCTCGAATTCCTATAGTATGACTACTCGTGCCAATTCTTTTTTCACAATATTGACTACCACTGTCAATTCTCGAAATCCCCACTTTTGGCTGTTTGTATCAATTCTCAAGTGTCACAGAAAGAAAGAGGGAGAAGGTTGCCGGAAATACACCGACAAAATATAAGAGGAGAGAAAGAGAAGTTGAGAGGTAAACTTCTTCAACTCGGTGCAAATTATAATGAGGGAAAAAGACCTCTATTTATAGCTTGAGGCCTCCAACGACTCTCTCTTTCACCAACGACTCTATTACCAACGATTCTATTACCAACGGCTCTATTACCAACAACTCTTTCATAATGGTTGAGATCTCCTCCAACATCTCTCTAACGGCTCTTTTCTTGTTGCATGTGTGTCAAAACACATTTCAAGCCCAAAAGACCCCAAAAAGTTAAATTAATAATAAATAAATATTTTATTAAAAAAATGTCGGGTTGTAACTAAAGATTATAATGTCTTTCAACTTCCCTCCTCCAAAAAAAGTGGGACTAGTGAGTTTTTTATTTTACTTCAAAACATCATTCTTTCAACAAATTCCAACAGGTACATTACAATATGATTAATGATGAGCTTTAGCCAATTGTATCATAAAAGAACCAAGGAGCATGGATGGATAACAACTCAACATGGTCCTTTTCTTTATTTTTTTTTTAATTTATGAAGTATATCTTGTATCCTTTTTTTTGTTAAGCAAAAATGTATTAAATAAACACAAGGGGTGCTAACCCAATATAAGATAAAGATCATAAATTGATTTTTTTAGACAATATAGAAATACAAGCAATTGGGTCATTACATCAATTAGCAAAAAGTAAAGAAGTTAGAGCTACTTTTGATTGAAACCAAGACCTAGATTAGACTTGAATGAGATCCATTATGTGCATAAAACTCATTGACTTATCAAAGAATATGACATCATTCCTCATAATCCATATAGATCACACAACAGCAAACCATATCATCTTCCACAACTTAGAACCACTAGTTCTATGATCAATAACATCATGCATGTTCAATGATTCAATGATTGTTATAGATTTTGGCTCATCAACTTGAAGCCACAAATGAACACATTTCCAAACAGAAGATACAAACTCACAAGATAGAAAAAGATGGTCAATTGACTCGTCATGATTCTTGCAAAAAATGCATTTTAATTCCTCAGTCCTAAGAATAACTTGCCTTTTGAAAAGCTCAATCTTTGTAGGAATTCTATATATAAGAAGTTTCCAGACAAAACAACATATTTTTGACGGAACACAGTTAATCCAAGACTTAAGTAAAATGTTACCTAGAGGCATAATACTTGAATCAACTTGAATGAGATAAGCCGACTTCACCACATAATTCCCGGATGCATCAAGACCCCATCTCCATCTATCAACGATATCCTTCTTGTAAGAATGATGATGAATCAAATCATACATATTTCTAACCATACTCTCCTCTCTGTCAAATACATGACGACGCCATTGAATCTTCCAAGTCCACACATCATCAACCCAACCTCCACAATCCATCACTGTTGTCCTTTTATTTAAAGCTAAGGCAAATAATCTAGGGAAAAGCTCTTCCAAACTTTGATGACCCACCCAGGTATCAGTCCAGAAAAGAGTTTGAGTTTCATCTCTTATTTCCTTCCAAATGTTCTCATCAAACCAACCACCACCATCTCCCAAATTAGAGCCAATTTTACATAAATCTCTCCACCAAGTAGAATCTGAATTCTTAGCATGTGCAAGGACATCATCCCCATATTTTGAGTTAATCACCTTAACCCAAAAACTCAAAGAAATTAACTCAAATCACCTTAACCCAAAAAGCATCATTCTCTTCCAATCTATGCCATCTCCACTTACCAAGCAAAGAATTATTGAAACGCGATAAGTCTCTTACTCTCAATCCCCCAAGAAATTTGGGTTTGCAAACCTCAAACCAAGACACCCAAGCAATGCCTTTACTCCCTTTCTTATTCCCCCAAAGAAATTTCCTTTGTAGGCTGACAATCTTGGACAACACCTTCTTTGGAGCTTTGTACAAAGATAACAAGTAGGTAGGGATGCTAGATAGAATTGAATTAAGAAGGACTAACCTACCACCAAAAGAAATATGCTTACAATTCCAGGATGCAAGTCTCTTAGAAACCAAGACTTAAGTAAAATGTTACCTAGAGGCATAATACTTGAATCAACTTGAATGAGATAAGCCGACTTCACCACATAATTCCCGGATGCATCAAGACCCCATCTCCATCTATCAACGATATCCTTCTTGTAAGAATGATGATGAATCAAATCATACATATTTCTAACCATACTCTCCTCTCTGTCAAATACATGACGACGCCATTGAATCTTCCAAGTCCACACATCATCAACCCAACCTCCACAATCCATCACTGTTGTCCTTTTATTTAAAGCTAAGGCAAATAATCTAGGGAAAAGCTCTTCCAAACTTTGATGACCCACCCAGGTATCAGTCCAGAAAAGAGTTTGAGTTTCATCTCTTATTTCCTTCCAAATGTTCTCATCAAACCAACCACCACCATCTCCCAAATTAGAGCCAATTTTACATAAATCTCTCCACCAAGTATAATCCGAATTCTTAGTAGGTGCAAAGACATCTCAAAGAAATTATTGAAACGCCATCTCAAAGATGTAAAGACATCTCAAAGAAATTAACTCAAATCACCTTAACCCAAAAAGCATCATTCTCTTCCAATCTACGCCATCTCCACTTACCAAGCAAAGAATTATTGAAACGCGATAAGTCTCTTACTCTCAATCCCCCAAGAAATTTGGGTTTGCAAACCTCAAACCAAGACACCCAAGCAATGCCTTTACTCCCTTTCTTATTCCCCCAAAGAAATTTCCTTTGTAGGCTGACAATCTTGGACAACACCTTCTTTGGAGCTTTGTACAAAGATAACAAGTAGGTAGGGATGCTAGATAGAATTGAATTAAGAAGGACTAACCTACCACCAAAAGAAATATGCTTACAATTCCAGGATGCAAGTCTCTTAGAAACCAAGACTTAAGTAAAATGTTACCTAGAGGCATAATACTTGAATCAACTTGAATGAGATAAGCCGACTTCACCACATAATTCCCGGATGCATCAAGACCCCATCTCCATCTATCAACGATATCCTTCTTGTAAGAATGATGATGAATCAAATCATACATATTTCTAACCATACTCTCCTCTCTGTCAAATACATGACGACGCCATTGAATCTTCCAAGTCCACACATCATCAACCCAACCTCCACAATCCATCACTGTTGTCCTTTTATTTAAAGCTAAGGCAAATAATCTAGGGAAAAGCTCTTCCAAACTTTGATGACCCACCCAGGTATCAGTCCAGAAAAGAGTTTGAGTTTCATCTCTTATTTCCTTCCAAATGTTCTCATCAAACCAACCACCACCATCTCCCAAATTAGAGCCAATTTTACATAAATCTCTCCACCAAGTAGAATCTGAATTCTTAGCATGTGCAAGGACATCATCCCCATATTTTGAGTTAATCACCTTAACCCA
>NC_032024.1:3380683-3410858 GCF_001865875.1 Lupinus angustifolius
CCTACCACCAAAAGAAATATGCTTACAATTCCAGGATGCAAGTCTCTTAGAAACCAAGACTTAAGTAAAATGTTACCTAGAGGCATAATACTTGAATCAACTTGAATGAGATAAGCCGACTTCACCACATAATTCCCGGATGCATCAAGACCCCATCTCCATCTATCAACGATATCCTTCTTGTAAGAATGATGATGAATCAAATCATACATATTTCTAACCATACTCTCCTCTCTGTCAAATACATGACGACGCCATTGAATCTTCCAAGTCCACACATCATCAACCCAACCTCCACAATCCATCACTGTTGTCCTTTTATTTAAAGCTAAGGCAAATAATCTAGGGAAAAGCTCTTCCAAACTTTGATGACCCACCCAGGTATCAGTCCAGAAAAGAGTTTGAGTTTCATCTCTTATTTCCTTCCAAATGTTCTCATCAAACCAACCACCACCATCTCCCAAATTAGAGCCAATTTTACATAAATCTCTCCACCAAGTAGAATCTGAATTCTTAGCATGAGCAAGGACATCATCCCCATATTTTGAGTTAATCACCTTAACCCAAAAAGCATCCTTCTCTTCCAATCTACGCCATCTCCACTTACCAAGCAAAGAATTATTGAAACGAGATAAATCTCTTACTCCCAATCCCCCAAGAAATTTGGGTTTGCATACCTCCAACCAAGACACCCAAGCAATGCCTTTACTCCCTTTCTTATTCCCCCAAAGAAATTTCCTTTGTAGGCTGACAATCTTGGACAACACCTTCTTTGGAGCTTTGTACAAAGATAACAAGTAGGTAGGGATGCTAGATAGAATTGAATTAAGAAGGACTAACCTACCACCAAAAGAAATATGCTTACAATTCCAGGATGCAAGTCTCTTAGAAACCACCTCAATAATGTCATGTCACGTTGTCAATCTTTTTGGGTTGGCCCCTACCAGAATTTCTAAGTAAAGGAATGGTATGAATCCAATTTTACAAGCTAAGAATCTCGCCTCTTCTGATATAAAATCATCTAGCACCGCAATGGAAAACAATGAGCTTTTTTGGGCATTAACTCTCAAACCCGAAGCTAATTCAAAGCATCTAAGGATACTCTTCATAGTCCATAGATTTGAAGCCGAAGGCTTGAACACTAGAAATGTGTCATCACCAAACTAGAGATCGCACACTTCCACTCTCTGTCTACCAATTTTATAGCCATCTAGTAACCCAACAACTCTAGCTTGCCTTACCAAACCTGCAACTACAAGGAAAAGGAAAGGAGTCATTAGATCGCCTTGTCTAATACCCTTTGAGACCGAGAAATGATCTGAAGAGGTACCATTAACCAAAACAAACATAGAGGTAGATGAAAGACAAACACTAATCCACTTCCTCCATTTATCTGAAAACCCAAGCCTAAGCAACATATAGTCAAGAAATTTCCAATCCACAGAATCATATGCTTTCTCAAAATCAACCTTGAGCAGCAAACACCCATCTTTAGCCTTCCTTGCCGAATGGATGGTTTCATTAATGACCACCTGGCATCCAAAATATTCATGTCATAAACTCTTGTATCCTTACATTTTACAATTGTTACTTCATAACATTTATGTTATGGGATTTGTGTTAGAATTTCTGACAATTTGTGGGTCACAAATATAATTCTATAATTGTGTTATGGACATTATGTAATTAGCCAAAATATAAATGATCTTCAGTTATTAATTTGGTGGCTAAGGGCATAAATGTCATGAAATAATATAAGTGTAGATACCTTCAGGCAATTTCTGATTTGATGGAGGGACTGAATCAAAATTATTGTAACTAAAGTAGTAACCACTACGAGGTTACTTTTATGGTTTATGGTCCACATTTGTAAAGCAACGGGTTTTAAGGTGCAGGGTTGAGGAGAATAAGGGTGGATTAGGATAGTGTTATCTATAAGGGACAAAACACTATCAAGTAATCCACTCCTTATATTAAGAACTTTCTCCTCACATTAGGGACTCTCTCACCATAAGGCAAACACTAAAGAACTAAGAGCTCTCTCATTCCCATCTAAAGAGAAACTAAGGAAAACAATTCGGCGCTCTATCATTTGGAAGATCATCGCACCCTCACACCTTCGAGATTCCAGAAATTGCTCAACAAGGTATATTCATCATCTTCACCATGAACTCATTTGGGGTTTCTTTGGTCTGGACCATGGTTGTTCCATCTGGGTTTATGTATGGGCATAAACATTAGGTTATGGGAACAAAGCCATGGTCATAAGGACTTCCGTTTTTAATCTATGGATTTCGGATGGAGATATTCTCCAATAAGTGGTATCAGAGCCATCCCAATTTGATTCATGAGTGAAATTAGGGTTCTTGCTTTTCTTCCCCAAATTTGGTTTGATTTAGGGTTTTGGTGTCTTGTTTATGTCATGAATTGATTAAGAAAATGCTTATCCATATGAACATAAAAGGATTTGAAATGAATGAATGTTGTTTTCTGCTGTTTTTTCTTGATTTTTTGGGATGATTTTTCGAAGAACAGCGATGCATAAATCGCATTGTTCGTCTTCTGTCGCAGTGCTCTCGCTCAAGCGAGAGTGTCTCGCCTAAGCTAGAGTCTCTCGCTCGAGTGAGAGTGGTTCGCCCAAGCGAGAGCTAAACAGAAGCATTGGCTTCTATTGCGCTTAAGCGAGAAGATCCTCGCCCAAGCGACAGCTCACCCAAACGAGTGTATGGGTGACATAAGGTTCGCTCAAGCGAGAGACAAACAGAAGCATTGGCTTCTATTGCACTTAAGCGAGAGTACCTCGCTCAAGCGAGATTACCTCGCCCAAGCGAGAGAGTACCTCGCCCAAGCGAGAGAGTACCTCGCCAAAGCGAGAGTACGATAAAGTTTATGGGGCTTTGGTATCATTGTGCATGAGAGTGTCTCGCCCAAGCTAGAGTCTCTCGCCCGAGCGAGAGTGGTTCGCCCAAGCGAGAGCTAAACAGAAGCATTGGCTTCTATTGCGCTTAAGCGAGAAGATCCTCGCCCAAGCGACAGCTCGCCCAAACGAGTGTATGGGCGACATAAGGTTCGCTCAAGCGAGAAGGTCTCGCTCAAGCGAGAGACAAACAAAAGCATTGGCTTCTATTGCACTTAAGCGAGAGTACCTCGCTCAAGCGAGATTACCTCGCCCAAGCGAGAGAGTACCTCGCCCAAGCAAGAGTACGATAAAGTTTATGGGGCTTTGGTATCATTGTGTATTGATTTTAATTGTTATCTGGTTGTCCATTAAGGTTGTCTATTATTTCAAGTGAGCCAATTGAAGTGAGATGTCGCCAAAGTGACCTCTCTCATAGATATAACTCATGAGGAATATCATATGTAAGTATGTATAATTATTCATGCGGGTATTAACTGGCCCAAAGGAAAGTTAATATTTGGCCGAAGATCATACACACCTGTGATGATAAACATGTCATAATTCTAAAGTTTTATACGTGTGACTGATGAATCAATCCAAAGAGGGATTCGTCAGTTGACATGCCTTATTATGAATGTTTGATCATTACAACAAGAGTACCACTTGAAGTTGATATTGATGGTGCACTAGGTATCTTGATTTGGACATACCATTGTTTAAACATATTGATAATTTTGATTTGTGAGCATATTATAATATTTTGTCTTTTGTTTGAATCAGCTACATCAATTGCTTCTAATTCTGCGAATTTGAATTCGGTTCCGATTCTTAATGGTGAAAATTTTAAGGACTGGAAAGAGAACATGGAAATTGTTCTTGGCTGCATGGATCTGGACTATGCATTAAGGGTAGAGCAACCACCTTCTCCTTTGGAATCCAGTGCCTCTGAAGAGAGGAAGGACTATGAGAAGTGGGATCGCTCTAATCGCATGAGTCTAATGATCATTAAGCGTGGCATTCCAGAAGTCTTTAGGGGTACTATCTCGGATGAGATAAACAGTGCCAAAGCTTTCCTTGCTGAGATTGAAAAACGCTTTGCAAAGAGCGATAAGGCGGAAACAGAAACATAAGGGAATACAATATGGGAATGTCCAATCTTGATTCAAAACTTAAGGCTCTTAAGCTTAAGGTGTCGGAAGACTTACTCATTCATTTGGTCTTGTTTTCCCTTCCTGCACAATTCAGTCAGTTTAAGATCTCTTATAACTATCAAAGGGAGAAATGGACTCTAAATGAGCTCATTTCGTTTTGTGTGCAAGAAGAGGAAAGGCTGAAGCGAGAAAGGACTGAAAGTGCCCATTATGTTACTACCTCTAAAGACAAGGGCAAAAGGAAAATCACTTCAGAGCCCAAGAATGAAGCTGCTAAGGGTTCAGTGCAAAAGAAACAGAAGCAGGATGATGTCTGTTTCTTTTGCAAAGCAACTGGACATCAAAAGAAGAAATGTGTAAAGTATCACGCCTGGCGTGCTAAGAAAGGTACATTTCTTGCTCTAGTTTATTCTGAGGTCAATTTAACTTCAGTACCTGGAAACACCTGGTGGTTAGACTCCGGTTCAACTTCTAACATCAGTGTTTCAATGCAGGGTTGCCTGAGCTACCGAAAGCCTAATCATGTTGAAAGTATCTATGCTGGTGATGGAAAGTCGGTAGAAGTGAAAGCTATATGGCATTTTAGGTTGTTATTATGTACTGGTTTCTATTTGGATTTGAAAGACACTTTTGTTGTACCGTCTTTTAGACGGAATTTGATTTCTGTTTCATATTTGGACAAATTTGGTTATTGTTGTTCATTTGGAAACAATTCGGTTCAATTGTCTTTAAATTCAAATGTTATTGGAACTGGTTCACTTATGTTGAATGACAACCTTTATATGCTGAATATCATAACTGATTATAGCGAAACCCTGAATGTGGAATCACGTGGTACTAAGCGTAAGATTGAAAATAATAATTCAGGTGCATTATGGCACAAGCGCCTAGGTCACATTTCTCAAAAGAGAATTGAGCGTCTTGTGTCAGATGGGATTTTGGATTCCATTGACTTCACAAACCTTAATGTTTGTGTTAAATGCATAAAAGGAAAACAAACCAAACAATCGAAATATGGTGCATATAGAGCTTCGGACGTCTTAGAATTGATACATACGGATATCTGTGGGCCATTCCCTACGTTTGGGCCATTCCCTACGGTTTCCAGGAATGGTCAACGATACTTCATATCATTCATAGATGATTATTATCATTATGCATACATTTTTCTAATTCATTAAAAGTCCCAATCGGTGGACGTGTTCAAAACTTTTAAGGCTGAAGTTGAAAATCAACTCAGCAAAAGGATTAAGTGCATCAGATCTGACCATGGTGGTGAATACTACGGTAGATATGACGGTTCGGGTGAACAACGTCCAGGGCTTTTTGCCAAATACCTAGAGGAATGTGGTGTAGTCCCATAGTACACCATGCCAGGATCACCTAGCATGAATGGTGTGTCTGAAAGACGAAACCGGACTCTTAAGGACATGGTAAGGAGTATGATTTGTCACTCTACCTTACCAGAGTCACTCTGGGGAGAGGCACTTAAGACAGCAGCTAATATTCTTAATAGGATACCAACTAAGGCAACTGCTAAAACACCTTATGAGCATTGGACTGGGCGAAAGCCAAGTCTAAAGCATTTTCATGTGTGGGGATATCCAGCTGAGGCAAGGCCTTATAGGCCTTATGAAAAGAAATTGGACTCCCGTACAGTAAGCAATTACTTTATTGGTTACCCTGAAAAATCTAGGGGCTATAAATTTTATGATCCAAGTATGAAATCCATATTTGAGACGGGTACAGCCACGTTCTTTGAGGATGTTGAGTTTGAGGGGGAAGATAAGGTTAGAAACTTTGTCTTAGAGGAAGAATCTGTATCTATTCCAGATGCGATTCATATGGTTGCTTTTGAAGAAGCAAATTTGGAACCTCCTCAGGACATAGTTGATGAAACCTTCCCTGCTCAAGGTGAGTTAGTAATTCATGAAGGACAAACTCAAAACCCTCAGGAACATGGACAAGAGGTGCAAGAGCCTATAGCTTTGCGTAGATCCACTAGAGAAAGGAGAAATGCAATTCCGGATGATTACATTTGCTTTCTCCTGGAACATGAGGGTGATGGCTTAATGGACAATGATCCATTAAACGTTCGTGAAGCCATCCAAAGTTCCAATTCGGAAAAGTGGATTGAAGCAATGAAAGAGGAGTATAAATCCATGCAAGACAATAAAGTTTGGGAACTTGTCCCATTACCAGAAGGTAAGAAACCCATTGGTTGCAAATGGATTTTTAAGACCAAGCGGGATTCTAATGGTAATGTGGAGAGGTATAAGGCACGTCTTGTAGCTAAGGGTTTTACTCAGAAGGAAGGGATTGACTATAAAGAGACTTTCTCTCCGGTTTCATCGAAAGACTCTCTTAGGACAATCATGGCTCTTGTAGCACATTATGATTTGGAGCTTCATCAGATGGATGTCAAAACAGCTTTTCTAAATGGAAACATTAATGAAAAGATTTATATGGTGCAACCAGAACACTTTGTAACGGGAGACCGAAAGAATATGGTTTGCAAATTGACAAAATCCATCTATGGGCTAAAACAGGCGTCTCGTCAATGCATGGGCTAAAACAAGCATCTCGTCAGTGGTACCACAAATTTTATGAGGTGATTCTCTCTTTTGGTTTTGAGATGAATTCAGTCGAAGATTGTGTGTATCACAAGTTCAGTGGGAGTAAGTATATTTTCTTGCTCTTGTATGTGGATGACTTACTGCTTGCCACTAATGATGTGGGTACCTTATTAGAAAACAAGACATTTCTATCCAGTAATTTTGAAATGAAGGATCTTAGTGAAGCTTCATTTGTATTAGGAATCCAGATACACCGAGACAGATCTCGGGGTATTCTTGGATTATCACAAAAGAGCTATATAGAAAAGGTGCTCAAAAGGTATGGCATGCAGGACTGTAAAGTAATGGATACTCCAGTTGCTAAGGGAGACAAATTTAGTCTCAATCAGTGCCCTAAAGGAAATCTGGAAATTCAGGAAATGCAAAAGATCCCTTATGCATCAGCTGTAGGGAGTCTTATGTATGCTCAAGTATGTACGCGTCCGGATATAGCGTTCATAGTTGGGGTTTTAGGCAGATATATGAGTAATCCAGGAATGGACCATTGGAAAGCAGCCAAAAGGGTCATGAGGTACTTAAAGAGAACAAAAGACTATATGCTCACATATAGGAGATCAGACCAATTAGAGATCATTGGGTATTCTGACTCCGATTTTGCGGGATGCCAAGATAGTAGACGATCTACTTCAGGCTATGTTTTTCTGTTAGCTGGTGGTGCGGTTTCTTGGCGTTCTGCCAAGCAAAACCTTGTAGCTTCATCCACCATGACAGCGGAATATATAGCATGTTATGAGGCATCATTTCAGTCATCATGGCTAAGAAATTTTGTCACTGGGCTGCAGATTGTGGAAAGGATTGAAAGACCACTAAAGTTATACTGTGACAATAAATCAGCCGTGTTGTTCTCCAACAACAATAGGAGTTCGGCAAAGTCGAAACACATCGACATTAAGTTCCTAGTTGTTAAGGAGAAGGTACAAAGTGGACAGCTTTCCATAGAACACTTAGGCACTAACTCCATGATTGCGGATCCTCTCACAAAAGCTATCACACCCAAGGTCTTTCATGAGCATGCTGCTCACATGGGTGTTCTACAGTGTGAGGATATTTTGGTTTAGTGGGAGTTAGAAAGTGCACACATTTTGTTATGTTCTATGTAATTTCAGTATTTTGTATGAATACATTGATTAATCATTCAGTTTGGTATTCTTTCATTATACTTTATACAATAAGATTTTATGTTATTATTAAGGATCTCACCACAGTTAAGTAGGACCAGTTGAAAATTGACATGTACAGATCATATTCATGTGATTTTCATGCTACACATTTCATGATGTATCTATGTCATTTAGTTGTGTCAATGTTGGTGATCGTTGTTGAATTAATCATGATTGATATGGCGAAATTCACTGTGATTCGATATGGAGACAGGTCTAATGGACGGGATAATTTGCGTATGCCTAAGTCATAATGGCAATATTTAAGCGTGCATTAAGGATAACACGTATGAAGAATCATATGTGTGACCAGTGGGAGATTGTTAGAATTTCTGACAATTTGTGGGTCACAAATATAATTCTATAATTGTGTTATGGCCATTATGTAATTAGCCAAAATATAAAATGATCTTCAGTTATTAATTTGGTGGCTAAGAGCATATGTGTCATGAAATAATATAAGTGTGGATACCTTCAGGCAATTTCTGATTTGATGAAGGGACTGAATCAGAATTGTTGCAACTAAAGTAGTAACCACTACGAGGTTACTTTTATAGGTTATGGTCCCCATTTGTAGAGCAGCAGGTTTTAAGGTGCAGGGTTGAGGAGAATAAGGGTGGATTAGGATAGTGTTATCTATAAGGGACAAAACACTATCAAGTAATCCACTCCTTATATTAAGAACTTTCTCCTCACATTAGGGACTCTCTCACCATAAGGCAAACACTAAAGAACTAAGAGCCCTCTCATTCCCATCTAGAGAGAAACTAAGGAAAACAATTCGGCGCTCTATCATTTGGAAGATCATCGCACCCTCATACCTTCGAGATTCCAGAAATTGCTCAACAAGGTATATTCATCATCTTCACCATGAACTCATTTGGGGTTTCTTTGGTCTGGACCATGGTTGTTCCATCTGGGTTTATGTATGGGCATAAACATTAGGTTATGAGAACAAAGTCATGGTCATAAGGACTCCCGTATTTAATCTATGGATTTTGGATGGAGATATTCTCCAACAATTTGTACATATTAAAAAAATGTTATAGGGTTTGTGTTTTTCTTTTTGTAATCAAATCAACTCAAGATTGAGATGATAAATCATAAATGTGTTTCTATGACCATCAACAATACTATAAAAAATTATTTTTTCAATGGCAAAACAATATATCTAAACCATCACAACATTGGTAGTAAATGTCTTGACATTGTTTAGGGCATAACAAGTATCTCACGATTGATTTGTAATCAACTCTTCGATCATACACCTGGTTTTAATTTTCGTTCAAGGATTCACAATATTGACTTAGAAATTCTCTTTCAAGGATTCATAACAAGCACCATTAATATTTGTTGCAGGTAGTACTGATGTTGAATTCTACAATATTGACTTAGAAATTGTACACATAATATCAGCCATGCATTTTTAATACATACATTATATATTAAACATGCCTAAACAAAAGTAAGTGTTTTAAAAAGAGTTATATATTACTATTCAATGATATATATTTTTTAAAAGTTTATGAATTGATAAATTTTAAATAAATTTTATCATGTTATTTTGGTGGAATCACCATAAATCATAACCTACTTAGGGCAGATTTAAACAGTAATTTGATATACACAAATCATAATCAATTTTTTTTAGTGTGATCTAATTCAGTCCAAGAATTATATGGGCTAGCCTGAACAGTGATAACTCATTTTGGGATGTGGAAGTAATAATATATTATAAATAGAAATAATTAGGATTAGCAACCAATTTATAGGCCGAACACATGTTGATGTTTATGTTCCTAAATTATGGGGGGAAAATAATCCCTCAAAAAATGACAAATAATAATGTCTTTGTCGATCAGCTAGGGCTTATTAATCACCGATGATCCACACTAAAAATAAAAGAAATATACACAAATAAACTTTTTTACTTGTTTTAAAAATTAGTTACTTAAAAGTTTTTTAAACATTTAAAAATGTTTTTTAAACATTGAAAAGGTTTTAGTTTAGCATGAGGAATGAAGATCATATGTTTCACTTTTTGTGTCCATTTGTATAATAATCAAATTAAAAAGTCACACCTAATTAAAAATAAACATAAAATAATTTTTTATATATTATTAAGTAGAATGTGATTAGTTTAAGATATGAATCACATGTCCAACTTCAATATTACAAGTTACAACTTATAACATTCCTTGTATTACAACATTTAACATAACTAAGGAAATACTTCAGTATCTTAGAAATATTTATTCACAAACCATGTCTTTCACACCCCAAGCAATACTAAAATTAACACTGTTGTTTTGAAACCTTGCTATTTTCAAACTTGCATCACCAATGCTTCAAAAGTTTCCATGGCAGAAGCAGGCAAACCAAGAAGCACATTAACACTTTTCCTTTGATGACCATGTGATAAGAACAAAATGACTTCTTTCTCAGGCAAGGTCACTGGACCAGAACATAGGGGTTCACCCCATCCAAAATCTGTAGTGTGGAAAGATAGCCTAGTCCATGTTGTGATCAAAAGGGTAGCTGTTAGGGAAGGCCTTTCCCTTGTTACTTCAATATAGTCAATGGCAGATCTCATGTAACTGTCTGTGACCATGTCAATGGCCTTGTGAATCAAATCCACTGTATATGATAGAGGATTCTTCAATAGCTCACCTGAAAAAGAAGCACAAACATGGATACTACATGATTTAGATATGTTGATACAGAAAATATCAAAATATATATAAATAACAATAACACGTTACTTTGACAACCAAATTGTGTCAACTAATGATTTGTTCGCGAGTTGATTTTTAGATGAGAAAGAAGAGATAATAAAAGTTTGAAAGCCATAAAGTACACTTGTGATATAACTAGCTCTCATGCATGTCTTACCTTTCCTCCTATTTCAAATCTCAACTTACAAACAAACTCTAAATTGTGAGTTCTTTTTAAAGAAGTTTTTGAAGATAGAGATAAAAGATGAAAAAGAAAAAATATGGAGATGATTTCATTTGTTCCAAGAGATGTTAAATTTAAGTTGTTTAAATATCATTAATAATAAAATAATTGAAATCTATAAACAAAAAGTATCTAAATGTATCAAAACAAGTAATACAACATATATTAGATATCACACGTAACACCTGCAACCATAATGCAACCATAATATTAAAGTTGTGGTGATTTTCAGCCACAAACCATGTCACCTGCTTTGCATATGGAATTTGTCAGAACAATAGCATTTCCAAAGTAGCCCTTTGGTATTGGGGGCACAAATCTAGACCTTCCATCAACAGCAAAGAGTAGCTTTGTTTCTTGATCAGGTTGCATCCTTAATGCTTCAGTTCTAGCTCTCCATACAAAAGCTGAGAGGGCTTCAAAAGAAGAGCACTTCTCCAAAACCCCATCTTCAGTGCCCTTTTTCTTAAGAAGATCAAGCTTTTCAGGACCAAAAAGGAAGGATTTGTAGAGTATATCCTCATCTTGATAAAGTTTTTTAGTGTCTGATAAATCTTCAACTTCATCAAATTCATGGTGTGTGAATTCTATTTTGGAAGGGTCACGTGCTTTGAGTATGGTTCGATCAAGAAATGGTGGAATAGGTTTCAAACCTCTTGCTGTTTCACTCCATGCATTCACAAATTCCATGGCACATATTCCATCTTTCATGCAATGGATCATGTTTAGACCCAAAGTGAATCCCCCACATTTGAACCTTGTCACCTAAATGGATCATTCAGAATCTTAATATATGTACTACTTAATGATTTAACAAGTGGGAAATACATCTTTGATATTAAAAACGTGAGAACAACTTATAACCATGCATGGATGATGGATTTGTGATCAAGACTAAAGTTTACCTAGTAATCCCATAATCACTTATAAAAATTACATATATCTTCCCATCTTAATCATTCACGTATAATTAGATGCTAAAACTTTGTTTTCTTCTAATATCTCATAATAATAATGTTCTCAGCTCTAGGACCTGGATACGAAAGTAGACTTAAAGGACAACAACCAGGGGCCATGATGAAAGGGAGTCATGCAACTATTATGTTGTGTATATTCATTTGTTGCTGCAATTTTATTAGTGTTTTATAGTAGCTTGGAGAAGTGCTAGCTAGTTTTTTACAACTCAATATTTGTTTACTATGAACTTTTTTGGCTCTAGTTTTTTATAAATTAGGGACTTCATATTTATGTCACCTTGAGGCATAGAAAATGTATGTCTTTAATCTCAAAATCAATTAAAACCTAAGATAATATGATAGGTGATGTTAAGATTTATTACCTAACATATTTCTTCACATAAGTCTGTTAGACCATGCGAATGGTTATATTTGACCCATGACTAAATGATATCTTTTGGCTCATGACAATCGAAAAGAAGTTAAACTTGACTTTGATATCATGTAAGAGTTTCATCTCAAAATCAATTGACAATGAGAGAAGTAGCCCAACAAGTATTTACACTATTCACGAAAAAATAAGATAGGCAGGAATGAGCTATTATATATAAGCCCCTATCTATTATACATTTACATACATATACAATATGTTAGACATAAATTATTGGGAACTTCAATGATATAGTTTAAGTGACATGAATCATATATATCAAACCTGAACAGCCATAAGAGGCATCTCAAGAATGTTCTTAGCACCAGGAGTGTTATAAACCAGTTTCCCAAGAGTTGCAGGATCAGGCTTTGTCAAATCCCCTATGTCTTCTATATTACAGTTTGCTTCAGCCTCAACAAAAACAGCACCTTCACCTGGACAATCCACTATCAACTTCCCATCTGAACTAATAATCAATTTTCCAGCCATAGGGTAATAAGGGACAAGAATCTTTGACAATGCATCTTTGATGATTTGTGCAGCATCCTCATTTCCTCTTGAAGAAGATTTGAAGCAATAAACTGTACTAAGAGGAACTGCAATGTTCTGGTCAAGGTTTGAAAGGAAATAGAGTGTCTTTTCTGTTTCAATTGAAGGCTTAACTAGGGTTGGTTCTCCTTGTCTTACATTAAGTTCAACTATAGAGCTATCTGAATTTGCCATCATGTAAGAACCTTTGTTGATAAACAAAATGAAGAGTGTGTGAGATATATAAATGAAGATGAATTAATTTAAAAGCATGGATAAGTAACTATTCAGGCTGACATAATGAAACAAGGATTAGATGTTTCTTCTCTATCGTATTTTTGACCTCGTCATTCAAATGTTCTCACATGGAAAATGATATATAATTTTATTTCGTAACTTTAATATCCTTATTCATATTTCTTTTTCTCTCTTAAACAATGGCACTAGACATTTGATCCTCATTAGACATAATGAACAAGTTAAAGCAAATCATGAGAGAGTGTTATAGATGAAAAAGAATATGAAAAGATAATGTAAAAAAAATCATTTTAAATTATACCCAAATATTATGTGCATGAAATGTGGTGGTGATGCAAAATTGATTTAAGAAACTGAAACTTGTAATACTCATTGGGTGTAGGTTTAGAAAAGTTATATAGGAAGATTTACTATATATTTATTGTAGTTTGGTACATGAGTAAATTCCACTATTCAACAAATCATATTTAGTGTTTGAAAATATAAATTTGTTTGGCGACCCTTTCTTGTCATAAACAAATGTCACGACTTGATACGGATAGATATTGATGGCTATTTTCGGAAGTTTATATTTTTTGATATTATTAAATGTATTTTTTTATCTTTTTTGATAAAAAACTAATTTCTTTCAAGGCTCGTGACAGTTATTCGCAATAAGTTTTGCTCCTAAAAAAACTGTAATACTTAATATGGAGAAGTTAAACTCAAGAATGTCATAAAATTAAATTAAAAGAAAGAGAGATAATAGTAAAATTATTTTACCATCATTTTATACATCAGCTTGACAATTTTTTTAAAGAAAGAGAGATAAAAGAAAAATTATGAATGCCTCCTTACTTTTTCAAAAGTTGTCAATTTTAAATGCACACTGCCTCCATTTATAGCACTCTTTTTAAAACTTAGCTTTGTTTTTTTATATTACATTTTTTGCTAAATTTGAGTACATAGACTTTTTATATAAAAATATCTTTATTAATTCAGTGAAAAAGAAAGATATTGAGTCCATATAATCATAAATTGACTAGACAATAAGTCTTAATAATCAAAGGGTGGTTATAAAAATACATCTGTTGATAAATTAAATACTACTAATTATTATATTAACCAACTTGATTAATTCACCTGTAGCAATTCAAAATAGTTGCATAAAAAAGAGCTTATATTAGATAGAAGAAATCACAATTTAGTATGCATAGAGACAATAGTTTTTTTTTTCTGAGTGTTTTTATTCAAAAATATACTTTATTCAACTTGGTGTGTGTAAAAGGTGTTTTAAAATTGGAGGCATAAAAATCATCATAATAAACTTAATTATCTATCTACAAACTATATCACTCTCACCAATAGATTTAAGGACCAAATATCTTATCTAATACTAAATATGAGAGTTGTTTTTCTACTTTTATTTTTAATGACAAAAAAATTATTTTATTATAATTAAAAGAATAAATATATTATACATTGTATTTTATTTTGTTTTTGTAGCACTTATTTTTTTTAGTATCGGAGAGATTCCATAGTCAAATTTAGGGATGGATAGTCCCGATGGGATCCTTCTCTCCCAAGTATTTTTTTCATTATAAAAATGAGATGTGAAACATGATTTATTGTTTTAGACTTTTCCTATTTCTTAAGGCTTTCCCCTCAGCTTTGGAGATGAGCTTTTGGTTTTGTTCAACCTTGGACTTTTTCTTAGGCCATATTTATTCAAGAATAATTAGTAACTTAAGTATTAAAGTTTAAAGAAAAAAATGTTTAATTTGATTATGGTAGAGTAAGGATCTACTGTGTAGTCACGCATAAATAAATTGGACAACATCAATTACATTTTAACTGTAAACCGGAGTATCAAAATTCCAGAAAAACTAAATTTTCTATCACTCAATTTCATACTCAATTTTTATCTCTTACGCTAGCCATTTTCTGGATTCGTTGCTATTGAAGCTAACTATATTTAGAAATTTGTTCTATTTTTTTAGTTATTAGAAATATTTTCCGAGTAAATGATTAAATAAAATATATGTCATGATTTAAGTAACTGGAGAATATAATTTATTTTCTGATATAAGAACATATTTTATTCTCTTTAACCATACCAAGATTATGTACCATATCTCATATGGTATTATATGAAGGTCAATAAATAGTTTCTTTTTTCAGTTATAGAAGAGTATGAAAAGAGACATTACCAGCCAGAGAGGTTGGCGTCCGAAAGATGCTTACTTAAATCTACTGAGTTTTTTTTTGCACGTTGTAGTGGACCATGGATGTCTCTCATTTTGTAATAATATTAATGATATAGTTAAGATGTCATAAAAAGTATGGAACAAAACCAATCAACCTTAACCTAATATTGGTTTTACTATCTAGGTCGATTGCCAATGCTAATCCAATGCATCATAAGCAAGAACTAGATTTAAGATTTAATGTGTACATTAATAGTGTAAATGTTTTTAAGCTATCAATAAATAATTTACCATTCATATATTAACTACCATTTATACTTAAACAAAAATAATGTAAATCAATAATGAATAATGTACTGACAATGTAAAGTAGACTACATTTAAAAGGCATTTTCCCACCCAGTTAGTTGAAGCGTATTGATCGGAAATTTTGTAATGGGTGAAGTATACGAATGAAATGAATATAACTTTGTTGATATTAACACGGCATCGACTTTTGTAGTTTGTAGCAAGTGATGGATAAAAAATAAGTCATTTTTTGTGGTACTAGTCAATACACCACAGCACATATTGAGGCGGTTTATATCATACTGGTAAGAAATCAGCAGAATTTAATATGAAAGTATGAAAAAAACTACAATATTGGTGAATGATATAAGAGAATAATATATCTCCTAATATATGGAGATAATTTATCTCCTCAAACCAATCAATCATGACATGTTTTAATTAGTTATTTTCTGCAAGAATATATCTAAAACTAAATAAAACAATGCACATATCATATTTTTACTAACTGAAAGAGATAAGTTATCTCATAGTATAAAAAGATACTTTATTCTCATGACATATTAACTGTATACACTATTTCATATAGTTGACTTCATATTATGAAGTTCAACAAAGTTTTATGTGGATGTCAATCATCAATGAACATAATTTATAATAAATAATATAATATCATTTAATTTGTATACCAACCTTTCTTAATATGATAAATATTTGATTGTTGTTATACTAGCATTACATACATATTAAACTTACTAAGCATATATATTAAAGTCCAAAAATTTTCATTTGCTATATTGACCTTGCATATGGTTGATCCCTATCAATTTACTTTTTGTTAACAATACTAATTAATCATGTTTAAGCTTAAACCCACTAAAAACAACAAGACACTATCAAATATTTAAGATAAGTGTATTTCAATGTTTATTCAAACTTCGACTCATAATAAGTTAGAACAAGCTCGTGTTGGTTGATCTTGTTTTTTGGATAAAAGCCTAAAGGGCTAGACGCTCAGAAAAAGAGAAAAAACAAATTAGCCACCCCCTAACCAATCATAATCATAGAAGAATCTAAGAAATAAAACTCATACCCGACAACAATTCAACTCATTTTATTTAGTGAGTTATAATCGTAGGGAAGTTAGTTGATTATATTAAAGGTTGATAATATGTAAAATAAATAAAATATGTTGAACAACAAAAATGACATGCAATATAATTGTTTAATCGAATGATGCACAATAAAATACTGTCCTAATAAGATTTAATAACACTCATTTTATTTAGTTAATTTGAATTAATTAAATAAGTAGACAACTAAAACTCAAGTTTTCCCCTCATATGTCTTTGTTATATGAACACATAATGCAAAACCAACTTGTCCCCCAACTATTGTAAGAGAATCCAACATAGAGCCCATCTTCTATCCTAAGATGTGTACCACCCTATGAATTATTTCATTCTCATTGGTCAGAAAATATAAATTTAATTCATGTTTTAATTTTCTAACAAATGAGAAACAATAGATACAACTTTGAAACAAAAGATGTGGCTCCCATCCAACCCCAACACTTGTCACCTCACCACTATCTCCAAGCCATTCTACATTTTATTCATCTAAACCCCAAAAAGAACCTCTCTGAAAAGGGGAGAAAGAAATGAACTAAGCATCAATGTCTTGTGTGCCAAACTTAAACCATGACGATTTGAATCACCAACTCTCAAACTCAACTGGGAAACTAAAATACACAAGGTGTAAACAATTGCCAGCAAGAAAATAATCATATAAACTTCAATGGACCCACAATTTGATCTAGCAAATAATAGAAACAGGCAACATTTATCTAAGTTAGAGGACAATATTGTTTACATGTGATGACTAAATAAACTATCCAATATAAGACACAAAACAACAAAAGAGCTGGTTAAAACTAATATGGTACAAAGTACAAACCTAGTTTTAGAGCATCTATCACGAAAAATGTCAAAGCTCAAACCAAATATGTACCATAAAATAATCTGCAGAGATGTTGGACAGGAGAATCATCAAGATAAAATCTAGCTATGGACTAACCACGGGTCTCTAAATTTCTGCACAGGTCAAGTATTATTTGCCCATCTAAAATCAAGCATCATCAGAATCACCACCACCACCATCATCATCATCATCATCATCTTTATTTGCATCACCGTCATTCTCAGCTTCCTCTCCTTCATCTTCCTCATCGGACATGTTATTAATTACATCTGTAATTATATCCTTCACCTCTGCTTTTCTATGCATTAAATCAAGGTCAAAGTGGATACCTGCAAACATTTCATAACAAAATACATGAGTTCAAGATATAATTTCACTGTTCATGACGGGAGGGTATTTGTCAATGAAAAAGGGCCATACCAAGTTGCCTGAGGATATCAGACAATGTTGCCTGCATCAAAGGAAATATAAAATATTAAAAAGATAAGTTAGAACCTCAAACATTCACAGACAAAACATTGATGGCCACAGAAAAGCATTACTTACAGTATTGAAATCTACTTCCTTCAGAATATCAACAACTACTGCATGCATTTCCTCCCGGCTAGGTTCTGCTACCTTGGCCTTCTTGCTACTTTTGCCTTTTCCTATCATAGGCATCGAAATGGAATGAGCAAGCAGGAAAAAACAAGGGTATACTTAATAAAAAATCAAACCCTAAAAGATTGGAAGTTTATGTTTAAATTGACTAAACTACTCGAGTAAAATTAGTCACAGGTTCCAAAAATAGCTTTTGACCAACCAACAGTCAATGACAAAAGGCACCAGATTAGATGATATCATCTTAAAGAGAGAGAATGCAGACAATGTACCTTGATCCTTGACCAAAGCCTTCGAAGACTTGTCTGTCTGTTTTTTGCTTGCAGCCTTTGCCTTAGTATCCTGCTTTCCCTTCACAGTTCTCTGTTTCTTGGATGCAGGCTCAAGCTGCTTTGACTTAGAGGAGGCAAAAGCACTGCCAGTAACAGTCTTCTTTTTACTTGAATTTTTTGGAGTCTTTTCATTGCTTTTGGAAGCCTTGACAGAAGTCTTCTTGACAGATGGGGTACTCTCTTCAGCTTTGGCAACTGAACCCTCCTTCACAATCTTCTTGGGAGTGCGCTTACGAGCCTTAGGTTTTTCTTCCTCTTCCTCTGATTTACTTTCATCATCGCCACTTTCCTTATTTGGCACTGTGGCAACATCTTCATCTTCCTGAGACTCGTCTTTTGCATCTGAAATTTGAGCTTTATCATCCTCCTCATTGTCAGACAACTGCTTTCGCTTTTTCCCAACTTGTGAAGTTTGCTTTTGCTTCTAGTGCAAGATAAATATATAAAGTGATTAAAAAAAGAATAACAAACATGAAGCATATCATAAGTAAAAGTATTGCATAATAAGCAATTTTACAACCCAACTACTCCAGGGAAATATAAGAAACACAAAAATGAACCATGAAATTTGAGAATTCAATAAAAAACTATATCTAATGATCCTCTATAACCAACATGGTATTAACTGAAGTAACACGAGCAATAGAATTGAATCCAGAAGAAAAACAAGACAGCTTCTTTGCATTAACAAATGACAACAGAATTGAGAAACTTAACAGGAAATCAAGACATGCCTGTTGATATAAATGCAAAATAGTCATTAACACCATAGGAAAAACCTAGTAGGAACAGCCAATAATTAAAACAGCATCCTGCATGAGCCACTACACTGACAATTCTAACAGCCATAACAAATTGCCAGCACAAGACACCTAGAACTGAAGAAAATCTACAAACATACAATCTTTAACAGAAGTAGTCAGATATTAATAACAGCTTCACCTTTCATTATTAAACTGGATGAAAACTCCACCTCCCTTATAGATAATAAACTAAAGGTCAATCAAGAAAAAACATTATGGCAGAAGTCATAAATATCCATGAAAGTCATGGTTTAAATCTCTATCAGCTTTAAATTCTAACAGAATTTCCAGTGTTTTGTTAGTAAAAATGCCATATTACAAGTAAACCAATCAATTATTTATGAGATTTAAACAAGCATTAAAAAATATTCTGATTTTAACACCTTCACAATAGTTAAGAGAATATGTCTGGGTATGCGTTAGTGGAATAAACCTATTTTGCTTGCACTTTCTGATCTCTATTCTTGTGTGTATGTGTTTTTGTGTAGAGATGAGGAGACTTACAGATTAAGTTAGTCATTCCCATTTCTAAATTAATCTATCATGGCATCAAGAGCCACGGAAACCCTGAAAAACAAACCAGCTTCTGGTGTGGGGGGGGGGATGGTACAAAGTACAAACCTAGTTTTAGAGCATCTATCACGAAAAATGTCAAAGCTCAAACCAAATATGTACCATAAAATAATCTGCAGAGATGTTGGACAGGAGAATCATCAAGATAAAATCTAGCTATGGACTAACCACGGGTCTCTAAATTTCTGCACAGGTCAAGTATTATTTGCCCATCTAAAATCAAGCATCATCAGAATCACCACCACCACCATCATCATCATCATCATCATCTTTATTTGCATCACCGTCATTCTCAGCTTCCTCTCCTTCATCTTCCTCATCGGACATGTTATTAATTACATCTGTAATTATATCCTTCACCTCTGCTTTTCTATGCATTAAATCAAGGTCAAAGTGGATACCTGCAAACATTTCATAACAAAATACATGAGTTCAAGATATAATTTCACTGTTCATGACGGGAGGGTATTTGTCAATGAAAAAGGGCCATACCAAGTTGCCTGAGGATATCAGACAATGTTGCCTGCATCAAAGGAAATATAAAATATTAAAAAGATAAGTTAGAACCTCAAACATTCACAGACAAAACATTGATGGCCACAGAAAAGCATTACTTACAGTATTGAAATCTACTTCCTTCAGAATATCAACAACTACTGCATGCATTTCCTCCCGGCTAGGTTCTGCTACCTTGGCCTTCTTGCTACTTTTGCCTTTTCCTATCATAGGCATCGAAATGGAATGAGCAAGCAGGAAAAAACAAGGGTATACTTAATAAAAAATCAAACCCTAAAAGATTGGAAGTTTATGTTTAAATTGACTAAACTACTCGAGTAAAATTAGTCACAGGTTCCAAAAATAGCTTTTGACCAACCAACAGTCAATGACAAAAGGCACCAGATTAGATGATATCATCTTAAAGAGAGAGAATGCAGACAATGTACCTTGATCCTTGACCAAAGCCTTCGAAGACTTGTCTGTCTGTTTTTTGCTTGCAGCCTTTGCCTTAGTATCCTGCTTTCCCTTCACAGTTCTCTGTTTCTTGGATGCAGGCTCAAGCTGCTTTGACTTAGAGGAGGCAAAAGCACTGCCAGTAACAGTCTTCTTTTTACTTGAATTTTTTGGAGTCTTTTCATTGCTTTTGGAAGCCTTGACAGAAGTCTTCTTGACAGATGGGGTACTCTCTTCAGCTTTGGCAACTGAACCCTCCTTCACAATCTTCTTGGGAGTGCGCTTACGAGCCTTAGGTTTTTCTTCCTCTTCCTCTGATTTACTTTCATCATCGCCACTTTCCTTATTTGGCACTGTGGCAACATCTTCATCTTCCTGAGACTCGTCTTTTGCATCTGAAATTTGAGCTTTATCATCCTCCTCATTGTCAGACAACTGCTTTCGCTTTTTCCCAACTTGTGAAGTTTGCTTTTGCTTCTAGTGCAAGATAAATATATAAAGTGATTAAAAAAAGAATAACAAACATGAAGCATATCATAAGTAAAAGTATTGCATAATAAGCAATTTTACAACCCAACTACTCCAGGGAAATATAAGAAACACAAAAATGAACCATGAAATTTGAGAATTCAATAAAAAACTATATCTAATGATCCTCTATAACCAACATGGTATTAACTGAAGTAACACGAGCAATAGAATTGAATCCAGAAGAAAAACAAGACAGCTTCTTTGCATTAACAAATGACAACAGAATTGAGAAACTTAACAGGAAATCAAGACATGCCTGTTGATATAAATGCAAAATAGTCATTAACACCATAGGAAAAACCTAGTAGGAACAGCCAATAATTAAAACAGCATCCTGCATGAGCCACTACACTGACAATTCTAACAGCCATAACAAATTGCCAGCACAAGACACCTAGAACTGAAGAAAATCTACAAACATACAATCTTTAACAGAAGTAGTCAGATATTAATAACAGCTTCACCTTTCATTATTAAACTGGATGAAAACTCCACCTCCCTTATAGATAATAAACTAAAGGTCAATCAAGAAAAAACATTATGGCAGAAGTCATAAATATCCATGAAAGTCATGGTTTAAATCTCTATCAGCTTTAAATTCTAACAGAATTTCCAGTGTTTTGTTAGTAAAAATGCCATATTACAAGTAAACCAATCAATTATTTATGAGATTTAAACAAGCATTAAAAAATATTCTGATTTTAACACCTTCACAATAGTTAAGAGAATATGTCTGGGTATGCGTTAGTGGAATAAACCTATTTTGCTTGCACTTTCTGATCTCTATTCTTGTGTGTATGTGTTTTTGTGTAGAGATGAGGAGACTTACAGATTAAGTTAGTCATTCCCATTTCTAAATTAATCTATCATGGCATCAAGAGCCACGGAAACCCTGAAAAACAAACCAGCTTCTGGTGTGGGGGGGGGTCAGAATCAGCTTATAAGCCCATTCCCAGAGCCATAAAGAAATTGTGAATGAGAATGATTATAAGCCTCTGGTGCTTTGGGCATGATTTTTCATACCAGGTGACCTGAGTCAATGCAAAGGCTCAGCGGTAGTGCTTCCCATCAGGGGATGCCACAACCAGGAGTGTCAGCCTTGGATTGTGCTGTTTGGTGATGATTGTGCTGTTTGTCCTAGATTGTTGCAATGCCAGGTTGGTGCTGTTTGAATCTTTGGTCTTGTCTTAGTGCTTTCTTCAGTCCAGACACTAGAAGGTGTAGTTTTGGAGCAGCTTCTATGGAGCCCAGTAATTGTCTTGAGTCTTTAGAAGTGAATTGAAATATAGAGGTGATATTTGGCACCTCTATATTTGGTGTTCTCGAGCATTGTCCTTTGTCATTTACTGGCTTTGGTGGTTAGGGTCACTGTTCTTTGCTTGGTTAGAAACTAGAATTACAATTACAAGATTTGTTTGAGATGGTGGATGGTAATCTGAGCTTGGGTTCCAGCACTTCTAACGATTTTGATATATCTATGAAGACAATGATCATGCCTGAGGTGATTCCATTAACCAAACCTGCTAAATGACACCACATTGTGAACTTACTGCTGCAGGATGACAAACTTCTATTAGTTTTTTTTAAAGGGCACCTCCACAATCACCAAAGAAATCAATTGTGCGCGAAAGAAGCACTATCACTTCTGGAGCACAGAAACAGTGGGTCAACGAAGCTTCTTCAGCAATTCTCAAACAGACACTTGCCAAAGTTGCTGCCTGAGATTGAGTGGTGCACTGTACCAGTGGAACACCAAAAAGATGAGAAGAGACAAGGGGATGAAGACACATCACCACACCAGCAACGGAAATCAAAGATAGAAGCCCACGGGCAGTAAACAGGAAAGTAATGCAGTACCAAGGTGAGTTTTTGGGATTGACAGGTGAGAAAGCTAGAACGGTGGAACCAAAAGTAAAAATAGAAAGAAGAAAACCTGACTTTTTGGCCCAAAACCACCATACCCTGTTTGGGTAGGTACTTCATTGCCCAGACTCAGACCCCTTCAACAAGTTTCAAAATCTTCAGTCCCAATATCTAGGGTCCAAAAATACAGACCCGGACTCGACCCATTGCAGATATTAACGGCAGGCATACTCATATCAGTAGATACTAGGAATGTATACAGCTTCAAAAATGTTGTACCTGTGCATCAGAATACAAAAGTCTCCTCTGGTCTGTAATATATGTTTTAATCTCTTAATTCCATCATTTTTTAATTAATTTCTATACCACAACCATCAGCTCAAGGCAGCATTTCAGCATCAATAGCTTCTTGAATATTATGAACACCTTTAGACTATTAGTTTTGACTATTAATTATCGATGTCTTTAATTTTGGGTATTTTTTATTTTTCAGCATTTATTTACTTATGTGGTAATTATAACCTTGAATATAGCAGTCAACCTTACACATGATATCCTTCTATGTCATTTTTATATCAGCTGCTACTCACCAGTATCTTCGATTTGATAACTATGAGAACCTGAGTTGAGACGACTAACAATTAAAAGTGTCTTATTAAGTGTGTTTGAATTAGCTTAGTGTGTGTGTTAAAACAGCTTATAATCAAAAGTTTTGTGACAGAGCTTTTGAAAAATAAGCAATAAGCAAATACTTAGAAATAATCATGCCCAAACCTGCACCAAAACCCTTATTAAATTCAAAGTCTATAACTAAATTAAACGAATATTACATTCAACTGGTTCTGATGCAAGAGATTACCCTTCAAAAATTAGAGCATACAGATATACAACAAGCCAGAATAAAGTAAAGTCAACACACCTTGGCAGATGTTTCTATAGATGCCTCCCCTGATGATTTGTTAGGAGTTACCTTCCCGGGTCGCTTTTTACCTTTCTGTTAATATAGAAACAAGCTTCAAAAAACTAACACTAAAATAAAAAACTTATATAAATGGAACAGCAGATTTTAACAGTGGTTAAATGATTTTTGCCACTAATAAAAATAAACAAATAATTACCATTATATAATATAAATTATATTGAACCAACAATTGAACTTAGTTGTCAGATTGATCTCGCACCTCAAATAAAAAAGAACTGGACACCAATATATGTTCAATCACATGGTGTTAATTTTCTCTTATGTTTGAAAAGTATATAATCTGCTAACTTCAAATATTTGGCTGGACAACAAAACAATTTCAAAATAACAAATAAAACAGGGATGATTTGCCTGTCACAAACCGATTGCAGACACACAGGTTTCAGTTTTTGGGTTATCATCCCTGTTGTGGCCATGACAGGCACCATCAAAAATGCAATACAACTTGCATTTTCATTGTGGACGGGTACCACTCTGCCCCACCATGATAGTGACGCTTTTCGCCGCCATCGGTTACCAAGGCGTGAGGATGTTAGTACAGATCCTGGTGGGTCCCCGGTAGGCCAACCTCTGTTAGTTTGGCCTTATTAGTGAAGCTGTCAGAGTTAGTTAATTAGTTAGCATGTTATAAATAGAGGCATAAAATGTAAAGGGCTATGATTTGTATTGTAAAGAAGGGAAAGTAAGGGGCAGTTACAGGTCTCTCAAATACCTAGAAAATTTAGTGTAATTCAGAGTAATTTCTTTCAATAATAGTACATTCTATCTCTATTCTGTTACAGTACCTACCAGGGTGCTTCTAATTGAAATAGTCAGTCAATGAAATAATATTCAGTGATGGTTATTTATGTACAAGTCTCAAAACTGTCAATTGATTATAAACCATATATAAAATTTTAAAATGATA
This sequence comes from Lupinus angustifolius, assembly GCF_001865875.1. Taxonomy (NCBI): domain Eukaryota; kingdom Viridiplantae; phylum Streptophyta; class Magnoliopsida; order Fabales; family Fabaceae; genus Lupinus; species Lupinus angustifolius. The sequence goes on from NC_032024.1 coordinate 3,405,659, forward strand.
AACCTGCTCTTTATCAGCAAGCAGGATATCAGTTGTAGCATGTGGGGACTCCAAAAATTCCAACAACTTGGCAGACAGTTCCTCCTGAAAAAATGTCAGTATGTCAAATTTGATAGTTTATAAAAAGGAGTAGTTTAATTCCTTATTAGATTGACACGTATTAGATCAATACTTACCTTCTTCACATTGCCTTTGTTTATTGGAATATTAAGAACATCACAGAAGTCCATCAACTTTTCTTTGACACATTTATCAATCCTTTCCTTTACCTTAGCCCTTTGTTTTTCCTGCGAAGAATTATAAAATCATGCATTTTTTAACAGCAGGTAAGTTACTAAAATGTTTAATAAAAGATAAAAGGAACGTAACACTTCAAGATGCATCTGAATAGTTATGAACAAAAGACAGATATAGTAATATATTGTATCTAGCTCATCATTACCTCATTCTCAACCCACAAATAACCAGAAAACTGGCCAATATTTCTCTTTAGATTGTGTACCTGCACATCATTCAAGAGCAGCCATGGTGTTAGATCCTTCATGTGCAAGTGACAAACAAAAAAATGTGAAAACAAAATGGAATTTACAAAACCAACACAAACAATCCAAGGAACTAAATCCTATCACCTTAGTCTTCTTCCCAAACAGTAAACTATGAAGCATATGCAGGTTGTCATCAGCTTTTCTCTTTGACAACTTGAAAGCCACTGAAACAGTTTACACAGATAACTTGATTGAGAAACACTAATGTAGGAAACAGATTTAAAAGCAAACTATCAATCTAGGAAACTGCAAAGATGATATTTTATAGGCACCAATACACAACACCAACATTGCATGCTAACAGATAAACCAAAAGAGAAATATATTTCTGCCACTTTCTCCTACAGAAAGATAAAAGTCTGCTTTCACACTATTTTGCTGACAAACATAAAGATACCCCTTAAACACACATTCATCCCAATATATAATCAAATTCCACTCATCCTCTAATGAACTAACCATTACTCTCTCTCTCTCTCTCTTGCCAGTTCGCCCAATCCTACATTATCCTTTTTCTTCCTCCGAACATAAACTTTCCACTTTCTAAGACCAAATGACTCTCTGGGTCTGGTTTCATTCATTTGGGGTCAACTTGGGTCCAACAATCTCCTTCATCTCTTCCTATCTCTCCCTTCCCTATACCACCTACACCCAAAAAGGTAGTGGGGGCAACATTTTCCAAAGCAAAATGATAGAATTTAGTTTCAACCACTTGGCTATTATGACAACCAACTAAGTCAGAATCTAATAATAGCAGGCTCATGACTATAAAAACTTTAGGCTTATACTTCACAAACTTCAACAAATTTAGGCTTTGAAGAAAACGAGCAAAAGCCAACCAACGAATAAAAACACACACCAGAGAATGTTACTTTATCTGTAAGTTATAACAAGTAAACATTCATAATTTCAGTTGAAACGATCCACAATGACAATGCAAACAAGGAAATCCAGATCAAGATAATTGCTGCCATAGTTGACAATGTCAAACATGAAGCGAAACCATAGAAGCAAGCATGGATCTATGACAACAGTTTCACAACTCATATTGCAGAGCATTCAAAGCATGCTTGATGTCTAGTATTGTTCACATCTACATAAACAAAACTAAGTACCAACCCATCAAAGCATCCAAGCAATTTTTTTTACAAATGACATCAATTAAATTTCATAACATTCCAAAATTCTTGAAAATTTTAAATGCTATATCTAAACACATCCATAAGCAAAGTTGCAACATGGTGAAAATGAAATAGTAATGAAGGCAATTAAATATACCATTAGGGATATCCTTAAGCTGTGTACCACGTCCCTGAAACAACAACCCAAACGGAAACAAATCAGTCACAACAGCAACCCACAAATCCTTACAACGTTTTTTACTGGTTAATGGTGTATAAATTTATAATCAATTCTATGTATTGGATGCTTAACTTACTAAACCATTAACCATGAATGTACACGTTAAACAACAAACTAAACATCCAGTACATGTAATTAGCTACAAAAACCATGTCACTAACCAAATAGTCAAAAATCAGTTCTACTCAAAACAATGCTTCAATAATCAAAAAACCAAAAAACCAAAAACTAAACAAGAAATTTGAATGAAGATATACCTTCTCAATTGTGAAACCTTTGCTTGATGAGGAACTTCTAGACTTGGAAGGCGATGGAATGGAATAACGCTCCACCTTTTTCCTCTCCCTGGTTGGCCTGTCACTAACAGGAGTAACTGGATCCTTTTCCTTTCCACCTTTCTTCTCCAATGCCTCGCTTTCGCTTCCTTTCTTGGGCGTTTTCGAACCCTCTTCAATTTCATCTTCAGTTTCATCTTCATCTTCTTTCTCCGCAGCATCCACATCATCATGTTCATCTTCTTTCTCCGCAGCGTCCACCATGTCAATGTCATCATCCTCGTTATCCTTCTCCACAGCTTGCACATCATCATGTTTATCATTGTCGTTATCCTTCTCCGCAGCGTCCACGTCATCATGTTCATCATCCTCGTTATTCTTCTCCGCAACGTCCACGTCATCATGTTCATCATCCTCGTTATTCTTCTCCGCAGCGTCCACGTCATCATGTTCAACATCCTCGTTATTCTTCTCTGCAGTGTCCACGTCATCATGTTCATCATCCTCGTTAAGCTTCTCCGCTTCTTTTTCTTCTGTCTTCTCATCAAATTTATGTTCTACATTTTTCTCCTCCGATTTGGTAACTTCTGCAGAATCATCTTTCTTTTCTTCTTCGGGTGCTGGTTCAGCTTCGTCCAGTTCGGGTTTAGGTTCGAGAGCTGCTACGTCGTCGTTTTTCCCTTGGAAGGGAGGTTCATGTTGAGGTTTGTTATCGTCTAGGGTTTCCGTAGCCATGGATGTTTTGGGAATTGGGAACAGTCAACCCTAGATTTTGGAAGTAATGAAAGTGAAGGGAATTTGGGAATTAGAAGAGAGATCTACGAAACGAGGGAATCTGTGAAATGAAAATTAGAGTTGGCGGTGAAGAGTGTGAAAAAATAGAGAGGAAAAGTGGATTTGAAATTTCAGCGAAAAATTATGAGCGGCATCACTCCCGGCAAAACACACTTAACTAAAATCAAAATAGAAAAAAAATGAAAAACTACAGATCTCAGATTATTTTTTAATGTCTCTCGCCCATTTGTTGTTCTTAACTTAGGTAAACGTAACTCACTTAGTTGTGTGGAGATTTTTTTACTGCCAATTGTATCTCCTCATATTTGTAAATAAATTATTTTTAATTTATATGATTGTTTCTTACAATAAATATCACTTCAAAAATTAAATTTTTGACTTTTTTATCATCTTGTAGATCTATTAGACCTTATATCATTATATCAATATTTTATTAGTAGTTGTATTGAGATATGAGTATATATAGAAGTTTAACTATAGTTTTTCAAATAACATTTTACTCAAATCTCATAATTTTTGCAATTTTTTCCATGGATTATAAATATTATTATTTTTTTCCCAAATAATTCGCACTCTTAAAATTTTCTCTTTTAGGACACACATAAGAACCTATTTATTTTTTTGGTTTCTTTGCATTATTAGTACCTTGGCCAAGCAATCAGCACTCATCTAATAACCGGGAAATAAACATATTTTATGTAGTAAAATAAATGGTTTCTAAAAAATAAGTTAAAGGTTTTTATTTATATAACAAAAAAAGTTTTTTATTGACACATGTCATCATATCTTTAACTTAAGCTCTTTGCCATGTCATGATTGACACATGTCACCATTTCCTTAATTTTCCCCCTCCAAAATGCTCACATATTCTTATAATGAACTCTCACACACTATATCCTTCTTTTACTATCTTAATATAAATATATGTGAGAATAGATTGTCCAAAAAATAGTCTATTTTCATCAAATTAATCTTTCATCTCTCTACTCTTATTTCATTTCAATTTACTTCTTAGTTTTCTTCTCTATTCTTATTTCAATTTACTTCTTAATCTTCTCTTCTTTTGAAACTCACAAATTACTTCTCTTACATTTTTTTCATTTTTATTAGACAAGTCTAATCTTTTCCATCATCAAACGAAATATGATTTTCATCAAATTAATCTTTCATTTCTCTACTCTTATTTCCTTTCAATTTACTTCTTAATTTTCTTCTCTATTCTTATTTCAATTTACTTCTTAATCTTCTCTTCTTTTGAAACTCACAAACTACTTCTCCTAAATTTTTTTATTTTGATTAAACAGATCTAATCTCTCCCATCATCAAACGAGGTATGATTTTATAGTCATTTCACTTTTTTATTACTTCATCATTCATGAATTATCTACCGAGATGTTCATTGATAGATATAATTTTATTTCATATTTTACCAATCAAAGAGACAAAAGCCTTAAAAGTGATAAGTCATTTTGTCATTTTTTGTTATGACTTTCTTCTATATTTTTTGAAAGTTTCAAATTGTATAATTTTCATATTATGCATATTCAATTTCATATTATGTACAATTGATTATGATAATTAATTGATTTGATTTATATTTTGATTAAATTATTTATGATTCGCTAATTTTAAGCAATGCTCATTATGGATATAAATTTTGCATAACTGTAAATAATAAATTTGCGAAAACTTAATAATGAGGCTACAAATATATGGTCGAAACTGTCTTCCTCTTTTCAATTAGTCATAGATGAAAGTGCAAAGTGTCAAGAATAACACTAGCATATTTTAGCCTATGTTTTGATGAAGACAAGGTTCTAACAAAGCTTGAAGATGACTCAACAATCAACATGCCTTATGCTCATTTGGTCATATCTAGACTAGGAGATAAATTGAGTCTATAACCTAAGTAGTCTGGGATGTGTGCCGTAGTAAGTGAGTATAGGTTAGGTGAACCTAGATGCTAGTCTCTTAAGCCATCATAATTGAACTACCATATTCAAGAGATGCATCATCTAGTTAATCGTATGTTCATGCATATATCATACATGTTATCTATGCATATTAGGCATAATATAAATGATAAAACATGTATACATATTGCACATAACATATGGGAAGTTTGCTTTGTGAAAAATATGCATAAATGCACTAGTTAATCGATTAACGTGGTAGCTTAATCGATTAACATAACTAATTTTCTGTTGAATTTTCTGTTTTAAC
>NC_032024.1:3410958-3411372 GCF_001865875.1 Lupinus angustifolius
TTTTGCATTCGTATTTTCACTATTATTTTGCTTGAGAGTTGCATGTGTGAGAAGAGAGATTATGCTGTTTTTCTGTAACATGCTTTATGTTTCTGCATAATTTGATATTCATTTGATATTGCTCACATGATCATGCATTAGATTCTGATTGAAAGAAACCTGTTATATATTGTATTCTCATTAACTCACTTTCATATTGATGGCTTAATTAATTTGGATAAGGGTTAATCGTTAGTCTTTACATTGTAATATCTTAGGCTTTAAGTGCTTAGAATACCTTGATTTTAACGTGTGTTGTGCAGTCTGGATTTGTCTATTGGTGTGAAATCACCACATAGATTGTAGTTCTTCACCAAGGCAGGGAGGTCTTCATTTGAGGATAAGATTCTTGGCTGGGGCTTGTTCGCGAGAAAG
>NC_032024.1:3411472-3412093 GCF_001865875.1 Lupinus angustifolius
AGAAAATCTCCCTGATCCAGAAGGGGAGGCCTGGATGTAGTTTGCAGTGGACCGCAAACGAACTAGGATAAAAATCCTTGTGCACTGTTCTTTCTTTCTCTCTTTATCTTTCTGTTTCTTGCATTGATACACTGAATATATACTTGAGAATTTGGATATCTATTTAATGCTATATCATTAACACTTGTATGCAATAATATCTGAAATATATCTGTTTAAAGTGTATCTTATTAAAAGTGCAAATTGCTTGTTCTGTTAATCTGTTCCGTAACTATGTTAATCGATTAAGCCCTTCTGTTAATTGCTTAACTAGACAGTTTTTCCAGTATTTGGGTTGTTGTTAAAAAGCGGTAGTTTGTAACTGCCACACCTATTCAACCCCCCTTCTAGGTGTTCATAGACCACTGATACCTAACAAGTGGTATCAGAGCTAGTACGACGTGCTAGCTCAACCGCATCCTCGTGATCCTAAGGGAATCAAAATGGGTTCCACCAACCCCTTTGGCGGTGATGGCGCATCCATTAACCACCCTCCGGTATTCAGTGGCGAAGGTATGCCTACTGGAAAGTCCAGATGAAAATCTTCATCGAGGCTATTGATTCGGATATTTGGGAATCTGT
>NC_032024.1:3412193-3412943 GCF_001865875.1 Lupinus angustifolius
AAGAGCACTCCCCGGGAACTCAAGCCAAAGAAAGCATACATTGTCTAGGATGTACCCGAGGAAGAAACAACATCAAGCACCTCAGATGAAGAGGAGACCGCAAAGTTGTGCCTAATGACAACAACAAATGAGGCTTGCGGATCAGGCAACAAAGATACTTCAGATGAGGTATATTCTGATACATCATCCTCTTCTTTCGATTCTCCCTCATATGAAATATTATATATTGCTTATGTTGAAATGCATGAAGAACTTAAGAAATTAGCAAAAGTAAGCAACGAGAGAAAACAAATTATTTTGCTAAACCAACAAAAGATAAATCAATTGCAGAAAGAGTTAGACGAATGAAAACTAGAAATTGAAACCCTGGACCTAATTTTCTCTTGCACTTCATGCGATTGCTCAAAAACTAATTTATGTCAAAATACTACTTGTGAGTCTTGCGAGGACTTGAAAAATGAAAATTTTATACTGGCTGAAAAACTTGCGAAACTCACAAATAGTAAACAACAATTAGACACTCTGCTTAGCAAAACTAGGAATGTTGGTAATCATACTGGGTTAGGCTATCTTCCCCCACCCAATAAGAAGAGACCATATAGGAGACCTCTAACTCGTCAATACAAAAATAAAAATAATAATAGAGTCCCCACTTGCCATTACTGTGGCACATATGGCCATACATCTCACACATGTTATATAAGGAGATATGGGATACCCAGTGGTGTTTACACATGGGTAAGAAAGGAA
>NC_032024.1:3413043-3418698 GCF_001865875.1 Lupinus angustifolius
GACCATGGTGGTGAATTCGAAAATAATAAATTTAATTAATTTTGTAGTAAGCATGGTATTATGCATCAGTTCTCAGCTCCTCGTACCCCTCAACAAAATGGAGTTGTTGAGAGGAAAAATAGAGTTCTAGAGGAACTCGCTAGGACTATGCTGAATGAGAGCAATGTCCCAAAATATTTCTAGGCTGATGCAGTTCATCCTTATGAAATTTTTAAAGGTCGAAAACCAAACATTGCTCATCTTCACGCTTTCGGGTGCAAATGCTTCATTTTAAATAATGGAAAAAGAACTTTGGGAAAATTTGACTCGAAAGTAGATGAAGGCATATTCTTAGGATATTCATTACATAATATGGTATTCCGTGTATTTAACAAATATACCTTGCAAGTAGAAGAGTCTATTCATGTGCATTTTGACGAATCTTCTCCAAAAGAGAAGAGAAAGGTCTTTTCTGATGACATTTCAGGAACACTTGATGAGGTGCCAAACCAAGACATGAATGGGATCCAACAAGAAGTAGAGCAAACAGCAGCAGAGCAACATCTGGATATGCCTATCGCGTGGAAAACAAAGAAAGATCATCCGCTCGATAAAGTACTAGGTGATATATCTACGGGAGTGGTAACCCCTAGTTCTTTACGAAACTTCTGTAATTTTGTTGCATTTGTGTCTCAAATCGAGCCAAAGACCATCGATGAAGCCATTGAGGATGTACACTGCGGTATAGCTATGCAAGAAGAGCTAAACTAGTTCGAGCGAAATAATGTGTGGGACTTGGTCCCCAAACCAAAAGATCATCCCTTTATTGGCACCAGATGGGTCTTCTGTAATAAGCTAGATGAATCTGGCTTAATAATAAGAAATAAGGCTCGCTTAATGGCCAAGGGCTACAACCAAGAGGAGGGACATCGATTATGATGAGACATACGCTCCTGTAGCCAGACTTGAAGCCATTAGGATTCTCCTGTCTTTTGCATCAATCATGAATTTTAAACTATTTCAAATGGATGTTAAAAGTGCATTTTTAAATGGATATATTCAAGAGGAGGTGTATGTTGACCAACCACCGGGGTTTGAAAACTTCAAACACCCGAACCACGTATATAAACTCAAGAAGGCCCTCTATGGCCTAAAATAGTCTCCTAGAGTCTGGTACGATAGATTGAGTTTGTTCCTACTTGAAAAAGGATTCGAAAGAGGTTTGGTCGATATCACTCTCTTCATCCGTAGATCGAATAATCATGTTTTACTCGTACAAATATATGTTGATGATATTATCTTCGGATCTACTAATGACATCCTCTGTAAGGAGTTTTCTGAGTTGATGTAGGGGGAGTTTGAGATGTCAATGATGGGAGAGCTGACCTTCTTTTTTGGACTTCAAATAAAACAAATGGAAAGTGGCATCTTCATCCATCAGTCGAAGTATTGCAAGGAACTACTAAAGAAGTTCGACATGGAGCAATGTAAAGATGCATCTACACCTATGGCATCTGCATGCTATCTTGACAAAGATGAAAAAGGAAAAGCGATTAAGGTAACCAAATATCGTGGGATAATCGGCTCCTTATTATACTTAATTGCTAGCCGCCCCGATATTATGTTCAGTGTTTGTATGTATGCTAGGTTTCAAGCTTTACCAAAGGAATCACATTTTATTACTGTAAAACATATCATGAGATATCTAAAAGGATCAATAAATATGGGATTATGGTATCCTAGGGATGCCTCCTTATCCTTGGTAGGTTACTCCGATTCCGACTTCGCTAGGTGTAACTTGGATCGTAAAAGCACTAGTGGGACTTGTCACTTATTAGGCAGCTCCCTAGTTGCATGGCAAAGCAAAAAGCAAGCGTGCGTTGCTTTGTCCACCGCTGAAGTGGAATACATTGCTGCTGGCGTGTGTTACGCTCAAATCCTTTGGATGAAGTAGCAACTTAAGGACTTTGGGATCATATTAGAAAAGATCCCTATCAAGTGTGATAACACGAGTGCGATTAACCTTTCCAAGAATCCCGTTCTGCATTCTACAACAAAGCATATTGAAATAAGACACCATTTCTTGCGTGATCATGTTCAAAAAGGTGATTGCATATTAGAGTTTGTTGAAACTTCTAAACAATTAGCAGATATTTTCACCAAGCCCCTCTCACGAGATACTTTCTATGTTCTTCGAAGAGAACTAGGAATTTTTGATGAAAAATATCTTGATTAATTCTTCTTTTGTGATTGTCTTGCATGATCTATTTGAATGTGTCAAACATTATGATTAAAATGCTTATGACCTTTTTTTAAAATCATGATTATGTGCCTAAAATCATTTGAACTACATGTGATTGCTTAAAAACCTTTGCATGCTTAAAAACAGTCAAAACGTTATATCTGATATAGTTAATCGATTAAGACAATGTATTAATCGATTACCTGGATAATTTTTTTAAAAACCTGCAATTTTTCTAACAGTTAATCGATTTAGTCAAATCAATAATCGGTTAACGGGTGCTTTATATCAGAAATAGTGGCAATTTTTTTCTCAAAACCTCATTCATCTCTTTTCTCTCAAATCTCAGAGGAACAAGTCCAACACTATCCTAAGCTTCATCCTAGCCCCAAATCCATTTCCCCCACTACATTCCAACTCCATTGTCCATCTTCCTCATCCTCCATTTCCAAGAAACCCACTTTCCCCAAACTGAAAACCCTAACCTAGGTTTCCCTCAATCCCTTTTGTAAACCTTCATCACGGTTCAGTTCTAATCACAATGGACAAAGGACGTGGAAAAAGAATCAAAAGAACCGCGATACGTCCACCGCGTGCTCCAAGAGTCGTACCTTCTCAGCCAGCAAGGGAGGACCGCGGGGACCCATATTACTCACTGATTTTACAAGAAACAAGGCTGCAGAAATTTCAGGGAAGAAAACCTACATACATTCGGTTTGCTGATGTGGATTGGCTTGTGGAACAAAATTTCGAGTTCCCGATTGGTTTGCAAGCTCAAGGGGTTGTCCCCTTCTTGGAACTGAAAGGTAACATTTACCCTGCTCTAGTTAGAGAGTTATACTCGAATTTTAGATATAAGAATGGGAAATATTGGTCGATGGTAGCTGGAAAGTTGTTCGAAGTCACTGAAGAAATTTTTATGAATGTGGGTGGATTAGCTGCTTCTGGTGCTAGTTTGAGTGATTGTGGTTGGGCTAACGACCACTACTTCGATGTTGTTGACGTGTATAAATCGTGCTTGCATAGACCACAAATCTATGTTCAAGGCGAATTAACTAAAGCTGGATCTCTGTCGGTAGAAAATAGGCTCCTGCACTACTCGGTAGAAAATAGGCTCCTGCACTACTTGATTGCCTACATTTTAATTCAGAGAAACACAAATCATGCACAACCCACTTTGAACGATTTGAGATTTATGTTTGCTGTGAAAGAGAACATCATGATAAAATGGCCTGAAGAAATCTTGAAGGTCATGTATAGCGTCTCTACCTATCAATCAAAACTGCTTTCTTATAATGTGTCCCGAATGATTGATTATATACATATTGACATCTCGGATACTATTGTGATGGACTGCTCAAACAAAGAACACTTGATTGGTGAGTTTTTAATTCACAAGATGGGCATCTACAAGTATGGCAACACCTGGCAATATCAAGAAGACTACAACAACTTCAACCCTGACCCTTCCGATGAAGACGATCAAGACATTAATCAAGAGCCTTTTGTTGCAACTCAGGGGGAGCATTTAGGACACGCATCTCAGGGATCCGTGTTTGGACAAGCTTATATGGATGCTATGGAACAACAGTTGAATAATCAGATAGATCTTCATTTTCAGTCGCTTAAGGATTCACATCATACAGATTTGGAGCATTTTGAGGAGCGTCAGAATGAGTACATTGACAACCATTATNNNNAATCCTTGCGGAACTTCATTCAAACTACTTCTGATTCTTGGAACAGAAAAATGTGTGATGAGCTCAACAAGTTGAGTGTTCTAATCAAGGGTAGCTGTAGCTCGTCGACTCCTGACAACCAGAATCCTCTATCTCATCCTTAGATAGAAAGCCTTAGAACCTTAGGTTATCCTTTCCTAGCTAATGGACTTTGTTGTTCCTATTTTCTCTTGAGATTCCTGTCTTTGCTTAATATTGCCATTTCATTTCATTTTGGATTGTAACTAACTCTAATCTACTGCTGCACTACTATGTTACATGTTAAATCCTTTCGAATTATTACGTTCTTGCCTGATTTTTAATTATGTTACATATAGCACTTTATGTTGTTTGTAATGAATCTTGATCATGATTGGTATATGTGTCAATGCTGAATGATTGTGCCTGCTGCAAAATACACAAATTTATCAATTGCGTAATCATTCCATGCTTAATTTGATCATGCATAACCCTTTCATGCCATTCAAACTCTTCTGTTGTTATCTGGTGTGCTTTTAATCGATTAACAAGTACTATTTAATCGATTAAATGCAGTAAAAACTGTGGATTTGTTCAAGCTTCTTCCAATTACAGTCTGTTAATAACCCTTATAACTCTCCTAACTTTTGACTAGAATTGAATACACCTATCTTTTTGATAATGTCAAAAGGGGGAGAAAGGTTGTTTGTTGCGTTACATACATTTTGCAAGTTGTATAAAGCACTTTGCAAGTTGTTTCTATTCAGCTTCCATACACACTTTTGCTTATGAAACATAGAAGCAATGCGCATTTGAAAGTGTGCATGTCAAGAGGAACACTTTGGAAAGCTCTCTTTATATGTCATGGTTTTGATGAGGACAACTTGTGCTAATAAGAGCTTGAAGATCACCAACAAATCAACATGCTTAAGTCTTTTGATTGGTACTAGGCTTAGACTAGAAACTAGTTTAAGTTGAGTCTAAGGCTTAGGTCACCTAATACATATCTCATATGCATAAATCTTTTAAATCATTTCATCCTTGAGATATGTCATTCATAATATGTTCATGCATCACATAAATACATGTATATGTGCATTCTAGGCATAAACTAAGTGTTAAACATGTATGAATTAAGTGCATAACGTATTTGAGTTTTTGTATTTAAAAATACATATGAAAATATGCTGTTAATCGATTAAGGCATACGTTAATCGATTAACCTAACTGTTTGAAAAGTTGTTGAAACTGAAAAGCTTGGAAAACAGAATCAGTTACGGTTTTTAACAACGTTAATCGATTAACCAAGGCTTTAATCGATTAACTGGGCTTCAGAACTGATTCTTTATAAAATGCGTTTTCAGAACTGATCTCATAAGTTGCATATTGCATTTTTTAGAGAGTTAGAGCATATTTTGTGATATTTGTTGCATCTAGTTGTTAGTGCATTTGTGAGTTTAGAAAGGAGAGAATTCTATGCTTTAGGATTGAGTGGCATTTCATGATATATTTCTCATCATTCATCTCACATGTTCATGCATATTATTGATGCTTTTGGTGAAGTTTTTACATTATGTAACTTCTGTTTTGAAACTAATACATTGTCATATTGCATGAGTTTGTATTAGGTGTTTAGAGTAAAGCCTTAATTGTCATATATGAGCTTTGTAATTGCTTAAGTTTACTCTAGAATTTTGTTGTGAAAAATTGTTGTAACATTGGGAATCTCGAGGTGTC
>NC_032024.1:3418798-3422286 GCF_001865875.1 Lupinus angustifolius
TTTATTGTAATACATATGGTCATACTTCTCATTCATGTTATATAAGACAGTATGGTATACCTAGCGGAGTTTATGTATGGATAAAAAAAATGGTACTTAGATAGTGGGTGTTCGAGGCATATGACAGGTGATAGATCAAATTTCCTGGATCTCTCACTTAAAGGAAAAGGATACGTCACTTATGGAGACAACAACAAGGGAAAGATACTCGGCACAGGAACAGTTGGTAACTCATCCCAAACTCTGATTGATAATGTCCTTTATGTTGAAGGACTAGAACATAACTTGTTGAGTATAAGCCAACTCTGCGATAAAGGTAATCGTGTATCCTTCGATTCTGATTGTTGTGTCATTCGTGATATTTTATCTAATAACGTTAAATTTGTTGGTCACCGTATAAATAATATTTACATGGTTAATTTGGACGATGTCACTACATTATTTTCAAAATGCTTTATTTCTAAAGAAGATGACATCTGGCTATGGCATAGACGTGTTGCACATATCCATATAAAGCATCTAGATAAATTATCATCAAACGAACTAGTTGAGGGGCTACCAAAATTGAATTTTAAAACTAAAGAAATTTGTGACACTTGTCAAAAGTGTAAACAAACCAAAAACTCTTTTAAAAATAAAAATGTGATATCCACTTCAAGACCTTTGGAGCTACTCCATATGGACTTGTTTGGACCATCACAAATCATGAGTTTTGGTGGTAGTTACTACGCTCTAGTTATTGTTGATGATTTCTCTAGATTTACATGGACATTGTTTTTATCATCAAAAAGCGACGCGTTCAAAAATTTTAAAAATCTTGCCAAGCAAATCCAAAACCAACTTAACCTAAAAATAATATATATACGAAGTGATCACGGGGGAGAATTTGAGAACTTTCAGTTCGACAAATTCTGTGATAAGCATGGCATTTTGCATCAGTTCTCTGCTCCTCGCACTCCACAACAAAATGGAGTTGTAGAGAGGAAAAATCGTGTTTTAGAAGAATTAGCGAGAACCATGCTTAACGAAAGTAATACCCCCAAGTACTTCTGGGCTGATGCAGTTCATACTGCATGCTATGTTATAAATCGAGTACTCTTAAGGCCAAACTTGAACAAAACTCCTTATGAACTTTTAAAAGGCCGCAAACCAAATATATCCCATCTTCACGCTTTCGGTTGCAAATGTTTTATATTAAATAATGGAAAGCGGGCCTTAGGGAAATTCGACTCTAAAGCCGATGAGGGAATATTTTTGGGATACTCGATTCATAGCAAAGCTTTCAGAGTCTTTAACAAATATTTAATGCAAGTTGAAGAGTCTATCCATGTACAGTTTGACGAATCTTCTCCAAAAGAGAAGAGAAAGGTCGTTTCTGATGATGTTGCAGGTGCTTTGGAAGAAGCATACTCCAAGGACATGGATAATGAAAAAGGAGCCAATGATGAAGGTCAAATCGAACCTCAAGAGCACTCAGACATGCCTACCGTGTGGAAAACAAAGAAAGCTCACCCAATTGATAAAGTTATAGGTGACATATCTACGGGAGTGGTAACCCGTAGTTCCTTACGAAATTTCTGTAATTTTGTAGCTTTTGTATCGCAAATTGAGCCTAAGACCGTTGATGAGGCCATTGAGGATGTACACTGGGGTATAGCTATGCAAGAAGAGCTAAACTAGTTCGAGCGTAACAGTGTTTGGGACTTGGTCCCTAAACCTAAAGATCATCCCATGATTAGTACTCGATGGGTCTTCGGAAATAAACTTGATAAATCAGGCTTAATCATTCGAAATAAGGCACGTTTGGTGGCCAAAGGCTACAACCAGGAGGAGGGTATCGATTATGACGAAACCTACGCTCCTGTAGCCAGACTAGAGGCCATCAGAATGCTTCTTTCCTTTGCATCTTTAATGAATTTCAAACTTTTTCAAATGGATGTAAAAAGCGCCTTCCTGAATGGTTACATTCAAGAAGAAGTTTATGTTGACCAACCGCCTGGTTTTGAAAATTTTAAATATCCGAACCATGTTTACAAACTTAAAAAGGCACTATATGGTCTCAAACAAGCTCCTAGAGCTTGGTATGACAGACTTAGTACCTTTCTTTTAGAAAAAGGGTTCGAGAGAGGCTTGGTTGACACAACGCTTTTTATTAGAAAATCAGAAAATCATGTTTTGCTTGTACAAATCTATGTAGATGACATAATATTTGGATCTACTAATGATATTTTGTGTAAAGAATTTTCTGAGATGATGCAGGGGGAGTTCGAAATGTCTATGATGGGAGAACTCACATTCTTTCTAGGACTTCAAATAAAGCAACTAGAAAGTGGGATATTCATCCATCAGGCAAAATACTGCAAAGAGCTACTCAAGAAATTTGAAATGGATAAATGTAAGGAAGCTTCCACTCCTATGGCATCTGCTTGCTACCTAGATAAGGACGAAAAAGGAAAAGCAATAGAGGTAACAAAGTATCATGGTATAATTGCGTCATTACTTTAATTAACTGCAAGTAGGCCTGATATCATGTTTAGTGTATGCATGTGTGCGAGATTTCAATCATCACCTAGAGAATCACATTATTTAACTGTTAAAAGAATCATGAGATATTTAAAAGGAACAACTAACATGGGATTATGGTATCCTCGGGATGCCTCACTATCCTTGGTGGGTTATTCCGATTCCGATTTCGCTGGATGTAAATTGGATCGGAAAAGCACTAGTGGTACTTGTCACTTGTTGGGCAGTTCATTAGTAGCATCGCACGGCAAAAAGCAAGCCTGTGTTGCTTTGTCCACCGCCGAAGCGGAATACATTGCCGCTGGTGTGTGTTGCGCTCAAATCCTTTGGATGAAGCAGCAACTTAAGGACTTTGGTCTTAAACTTGAAAAGATCCCAATAAAATGCGATAATACAAGTGCCATTAACCTATCCAAGAATCCCGTTTTGCATTCTAGAACAAAGCATATAGAAATTAGACATCATTTTTTGCGTGATCATGTACAAAAAGGTGACTGCGTTCTTGAATTTGTGGAAACATCTAAACAGTTAGCAGATATTTTCACCAAGCCCCTTCCCAGGGATACTTTCTATGTTCTAAGGAGAGAACTTGGAATTCTTGATGAACAATATCTTGATTAAAATTGTTTAGTTGTTTGCATTATTGTCTTGCCTCTATATGCCTATGTGTCTCGTGTTTAAAATGATATATGTTGAAATGCAAAAATATATCTCTTGATTGACTCTTTATGTGATTATAAATGTCTCGATTAATCCGTTTCAATGCATGCATGCGTCTTAAAGAGTTGAAACCCATCTGTTGCCTAAAAATCAATTTTTACCGTGTTTAATCAATTAAACACATGTTGTTAATCGATTACCTGGGCATCAGCTTTTGAAAATTCAAATTTTACATTGGTTTAATCGATTAAAACCAGTATTTTAAAGGCAGACAACATCTCGGTTTTACACTTTTTTCGGCATTT
>NC_032024.1:3422386-3423359 GCF_001865875.1 Lupinus angustifolius
TTCACCTTCCACTCGGGACCGCGGTGACCCTTATTACTCACTCATCTTGCAAGAAACCCGTTTGGCAAAATTCCAAGGTCGCAAACCCACGTACATAAGGTATGTCGATTTAACCTGGTTGGCGGAACATAACTTTAGTTTCCCGCATGATATGGAGGCTCAGGGAGCCGTTCAATTTTTTGGAACTAAATGGACAATTTTACCCTGCTCTAGTTAGGGAATTTTATGCGAATTTTAGATATAAGGTTGGAAAGTACTAGTTTATGATTTCTGGTAACTTGTTTGAGCTGAATGATGATCTGCTTATGAATGTTGGCGGGTTATCATCTTCTGGTTATGGTATAGGGGATTGTTCCTGGGTTAAGGACAACTTTGATCCTGTTGAGGTCTATAAGTCATTTCTTCGAGGCCCTCACTTGTACATTCAGGGTCAGCTGGCCAAAGTTGGGTCTTTATCTGTTGAGAACAGGCTGTTACATTATGTTATTGCTTACATTCTGGTACAGAGGAACACAAATCACGCACAACCTACTGTGAATGATTTGCGTTTCATGTATGCTGTAAAGAATAATGTAATGATCAACTGGCCTGAGGAGATTTTGAAAATCATGAACAGTGTGTCGTTGTCTTAGTCGAAGCTGCTTCCCTATAGTATTTTCATTTCACGCATTGTGGATTATCTGCACATTGATATTTCTGACACCATCATTGTTGAGTACACCGACAAGGATCATCTGGTTGGTGAAAGCCTCATTCATAAAATGGGCATATACAAGTATGGTACTACTTGGCAATATCACGAGGACTACACTACTTTTGATCTGGGTTTGTCCGATAATGATGATCAGGGTGACATGGGTAATCAGAATGCTACAACTCAGGGGGAGTCTTCTGGAACAGCACCTCAGAACTCTGCTTTTGGTTTAGCTCAGATGGAAGCTATGGAGCAACGGCTCAACAACCGTATGGATCT
>NC_032024.1:3423459-3424081 GCF_001865875.1 Lupinus angustifolius
AGACAACCAATTTCAGGAGTTGAGGAATATGATTCAATCTACCGCTGAAGCTCAGAATGCTATGTTTTGTTCAGAATTTCAGAAGTTATCTGTGCTTATCCGGGGTGACCAGAACATTGCTATTCCTGATGATCAGATTGACCATCCTCCGCCTCAACCATAGTTTAGAAGACTTTAGACCTAAGCCATCTTACCCTTGGGTTTACTTCTTCTTTATGGCACTATCTGGATTTAGTTGTTGTTTATGTTTTCAGGACTTATTTGTGTCTTTTTATTTGTCCTTGATTGACTCATTATGGTTTGTAACAGTTCTTGACTTCTTTGACTCTTTATGCTATGCCATTATTTTGTTTTGTCTTAATTATGTCGAATAGCCTATTTGATTTCGTGAATGGTTCTTGATCATATGAGATTTTATGTTGATAACATTGCTTACTATTTGATTAAATCTTGTATGCCGTTCTCTTTTCCTATTGGCTATTTCTTTTGTCTAAACAAACACATTTGTTCAATTCATCCAAATAAACCAATTAATTGTTAAATCCCAAATTAATTCATTAACTTTGTTTTATACTTAACACATATCTATACCTCATTTTTTGACCTGGGTTATCTTTTTGAT
>NC_032024.1:3424181-3425916 GCF_001865875.1 Lupinus angustifolius
TCTCTCTCTTTATTGCATTTAATCGGTTAACTTGTATAGTAGAATTAATTGCTATATTCTGTATATTTGCTATACTGTTAATACTCTGATAATTCTGTAAGCTCTGTGTGTTAATTTCATTATCGGTTAATTGTCGTGCAAGTAATCGAATCTGCCTAAGCTTACTGTTTCTGTTTTAATCGATTAAATCAATTCCGTTAATCGATTATCCACATTCTTTTAATCGATTAAATAGGGGTGATTCAACAGTAAGTGTTGAGTTTCGAAAAGCGGATATTCTAACCGCTACACCTTTTCAACCCCCCTTCTAGGTGTATTGTAACACTGATACCTAACAACATTGACTTTGGTATTAAAAAAAAAAATAACAAAACAACCTTTAACAGCCATTCTGCAAATTCATCATCAAGCTTATCCATCAACAAAATGAAGATTTTTGACGAAGTGTTTGTCATCATCGAAAAGGAGAAGATTGAAAGTGCAAAGTGTCAAGAATAGCACTAGCATATCATAGCCTATGTTTTGATGAAGACAAGGTTCTAACAAAGCTTGAAGATGGCTCAACAATCAACATGCCTTCTGCTCATTTGATCATATCTAGACTAGGGTATAAATTGAGTCTATAATCTAAGTAGTTGTGCCGTAGTAAGTGAGTATAGGTTAGGTGAACCTAGATGCTAGTCTCTTAAGCCATCATAATTGAACTACCATATTCAAGAGATGCATCATCTAGTTAATCGTATGTTCATGCATATATCATACATGTTATTTATGCATATTAGGCATAATATAAATGATAAAACATGTATACATATTGCACATAACACATGAGAAGTTTGCTTTGTGAAACATATGCATAAATGCTCTAGTTAATCGATTAACGTGGTTGCTTAATCGATTAACATAGCTAATTTTATGTTGAATATGTGTTTTCTGTTTTAACTGTTTTGAATGGTAGTCTTAATCGATTAACGAGTCTGTTTTGTGTTATAACTGAAATATGTTTTTGCTGTTGTAACTGCTTAACTTTTAACTGTTTTTGCAACGGCTTAAACCACTTATTCTCCATGCTATAAATACGAGGCTTCACTTAGAACTTAGTAGCATTCATTCTATTTGTTTAGGGATGTATTAGAGAGCTTTTTGCATTCGTATTTTCACTATTATTTTGCATTCGTATTTTCACTATTATTTTGCATTCGTATTTTCACTATTATTTTGCATTCGTATTTTCACTATTATTTTGCATTCGTATTTTCACTATTATTTTGCATTCGTATTTTCACTATTATTTTGCATTCGTATTTTCACTATTATTTTGCATTCGTATTTTCACTTACTGTATTCTGATTAACTCACTTTCATATTGATGGCTTAATTGATTAGGATAAGGGTTAATCGTT
Source organism: Lupinus angustifolius (assembly GCF_001865875.1). Lineage (NCBI taxonomy): Eukaryota > Viridiplantae > Streptophyta > Magnoliopsida > Fabales > Fabaceae > Lupinus > Lupinus angustifolius. Next base: position 3,425,585 of record NC_032024.1, read on the forward strand.
AGTCTTTACATTGTAATATCTTAGGCTTTATGTGCTTAGAATACCTTGATTTTAACGTGTGTTGTGCAGTTTGGATTTGTCTATTGGTGTGAAATCACCACAGAGATTGTAGTTCTTCACCAAGGCAGGGAGGTCTTCATTTGTGGATAAGATTCTTGGCTGAGGCTTGTTCGCGAGAAAGGTTTTCTCAAGAGGCGAAAGGGTAGAAGTCAAACCAGGTTTTAGAGATCCTAGATTTCAAGAAGGGAGCATCCCTTGTGCTTGTAAATTGAATTGGTAATTGTATCTTAATTCAATATTGTGAAGAAAGAAAATATCCCTGATCCAGAAGG
>NC_032024.1:3426016-3426567 GCF_001865875.1 Lupinus angustifolius
ATAAAAATCCTTGTGCACTGTTCTTTCTTTCTCTCTTTATCTTTCTGTTTCTTGCATTGATACACTGAATATATACTTGAGAATTTGGATATCTATTTAATGCTATATCATTAACACTTGTATGCAATAATATCTGAAATATATCTGTTTAAAGTGTATCTTATTAAAAGTGCAAATTGCTTGTTCTGTTAATCTGTTCCGTAACTGTGTTAATCGATTAAGCCCTTCTGTTAATCGATTAACTAGACAGTTTTTCCAGTATTTGGGTTGTTGTTAAAAAGTGGTAGTTTGTAACCGGCACACCTATTCAACCCCCCTTCTAGGTGTTCATAGACCATTGATACCTAACAAGTGGTATCAGAGCTAGTATGACGTGCTAGCTCAACCGCATCCTCGTGATCCTAAGGGAATCAAAATGGGTTCCACCAACCCCTTTGGCGGTGATGGCGCATCCATTAACCACCCTCCGGTATTCAGTGGCGAAGGTATGCCTACTGGAAAGTCCAGATGAAAATCTTCATCGAGGCTATTGATTCGGATATTTGGGAATC
>NC_032024.1:3426667-3427473 GCF_001865875.1 Lupinus angustifolius
CCTAACAAGTGGTATCAGAGCTAGTACGACGTGCTAGCTCAACCGCATCCTCGTGATCCTAAGGGAATCAAAATGGGTTCCACCAACCCCTTTGGCGGTGATGGCGCATCCATTAACCACCCTCCGGTATTCAGTGGCGAAGGTATGCCTACTGGAAAGTCCGGATGAAAATCTTCATCGAGGCTATTGATTCGGATATTTGGGAATCTGTGATCAATGGCACTTTCGTCCCACTTCACTTAGTGGATGGCAAACCAAAAGAAAAACCTAAGAGTCTATGGACGATGAGGAACGCAAGAAGGTTCAATTCAACCTTCGCGCCAAAAACATCATAACCTCAGCCCTATCCTATGATGAGTTCTTTCAAATCTCTCAATGTCAAAGTGCCAAGGAAATGTGGGACACTTTACAAGTGACTCACGAAGGCACAAGCAAAGTCAAGCGCGCCAGGCTAAACGGCTAACACATGAATACGAATTATTTCGTATGCTACCGAGTGAATTGATCGGCGATATGCAAAAATGATTCACTCACATTATCAACCATCTCATTGCTCTAGATAAAATGTTCACCAGAGGAGAACTCACTAATAAAGTCTTACGTTGCCTTGATAGGAGATGGCAACCTAAAGGGACTGCAATCATGGAATCCAAGGATCTAGACTCCATGCCTTTGGCGACTCTCTTTGGAAAGCTTCAGGAGCATGAAATGGAGCTTGGTCGACTGACAATGAATGAGGAGTACGGTCGCAAAAAGAAGGGAATATCTCTCAAAGCTTCAACATCACAACCCAATGAAGAGATAAA
>NC_032024.1:3427573-3432619 GCF_001865875.1 Lupinus angustifolius
AGACGATTCCAGAAGAAAGAAGCACGTGAATCAACCAGAAAAGGCAAGACAAAGGAGCACTTCACTTGCCACAAATGTGGTAAACCGGGACACATGAAGTATCAGTGCCCCACTTACCTAAAAAGGATTGATTCAGAAAAGAGCACTCCCCGGGAACTCAAGCCAAAGAAAGCATACATTGTCTGGGATGTACCCGAGGAAGAAACAACATCAAGCACCTCAGATGAAGAGGAGACCGCAAAGTTGTGCCTAATGACAACAACAAATGAGGCTTGCGGATCAGGCAACAAAGATACTTCGGATGAGGTATATTCTGATACATCATCCTCTTCTTTCGATTCTACTTCGTAGGAAATATTATATAGGATGTACCCGAGGAAGAAACAACATCAAGCACCTCAGATGAAGAGGAGACCGCAAAGTTGTGCCTAATGACAACAACAAATGAGGCTTGCGGATCAGGCAACAAAGATACTTCGGATGAGGTATATTCTGATACATCATCCTCTTCTTTCGATTCTACTTCGTAGGAAATATTATATAGTGCTTATGTTGAAATGCATGAAGAACTTAAGAAATTAGCAAAAGTAAGCAACGAGAGAAAACAAATTATTTTGCTAAACCAACAAAAGATAAATCAATTGCAGAAAGAGTTAGACGAATGAAAACTAGAAAATGAAACCCTGGACCTAATTTTCTCTTGCACTTCATACATCTCATACATGTTATATCAGGAGATATGGGATACCCAGTGGTGTTTACACATGGGTAAGAAAGGAAAATAGCTCCCTTGCTACTAACACAAAAGGACCCAATACAATTTGGGTACCTGAGTGTAGCAGATGACCTATTTTGCAGGTATGTCTTCCAACACACGGACAAAACTGGTATCTTGATAGCGGCTGTTCGAGACATATGACTGGGGACAAGTCCAAATTCCTAGACTTGTCATTAAAGGAAAAGGGTTTCGTCACTTATGGAGACAACAACAAAGGAAGAATCTTGGGCACTAGAAAGATTGGCAACTCAACCCACACAATAATCGACAATGTTCTATACTTAGAAGGTTTGAAACATAATTTGTTGAGCATAAGCCAACTGTGCGACAAAGGTAATAGCATGTCTCTTGATTGTAACTGTTGTATCATTCGTGATGCAATATCCAATAATGTTAAGTTTGTCGGATATCGAGTAAATAATATTTATATGGTCAATCTGGAAGATGTCACTTCTCTATTTTCAAAATGTTTTATTTCAAAAGAAGATGACATTTGGCTTTGGCATAGACGCATCGCTCATATACATATAAAGCATTTAGAAAAATTATTATGGCATCTGCATGCTATCTGGACAAAGATGAAAAAGGAAAAGCGATTGAGGTAACCAAATATCGTGGGATAATCGGCTCCTTATTATACTTAACTGCTAGCTGCCCCGATATTATGTTCAGTGTTTGTATGTGTGCTAGGTTTCAAGCTTTACCAAAGGAATCACATTTTATTACTGTAAAACGTATCATGAGATATCTAAAAGGATAAATAAATATGGGATTATGGTATCCTAGGGATGCCTCCTTATCCTTGGTAGGTTACTCCGATTCCGACTTCGCTGGGTGTAAGTTGGATCGTAAAAGCACTAGTGGGACTTGTCACTTATTAGGCAGCTCCCTAGTTGCATGACACAACAAAAAGCAAGCGTGCGTTGCTTTGTCCACCGTTGAAGCGAAATCGTTCCTGCTGGCGTGTGTTACGCTCAAATCCTTTGCATGAAGTAGCAACTTAAGGACTTTGGGCTCATATTAGAAAAGATCCCTATCAAGTGTGATAACACGAGTGCGATTAACCTTTCCAAGAATTCCGTTCTGCATTCTAGAACAAAGCATATTGAAATAAGACACCATTTCTTGCGTGATCATGTTCAAAAAGGTGATTGCATATTAGAGTTTGTTGAAACTTCTAAACAATTAGTAGATATTTTCACCAAGCCCCTCTCACGAGATACTTTCTATGTTCTTCGAAGAGAACTAGGAATTTTTGATGAAAAATATCTTGATTAATTCTTCTTTTGTGATTGTCTTGCATGATCTATTTGAATGTGTCAAACATTATGATTAAAATGCTTATGACCTTTTTTTAAAATCATGATTATGTGCCTAAAATCATTTGAACTACGTGTGATTGCTTAAAAACCTTTGCATGCTTAAAAACAGTCAAAACGCTGTATCTGATATAGTTAATCAATTAAGACAATGCATTAATCGATTACCTGGATAATTTTTTTAAAAACCTGCAATTTTCTAACAGTTAATCGATTAAGTCAAATCAATAATCGGTTAACGGGTGCTTTATATCAGAAATAGTGGCAATTTTTTTCTCAAAACCTCATTCATCTCTTTTCTCTCAAATCTCAGAGGAACAAGTTCAACACTATCCTAAGCTTCATCCTAGCCCCAAATCCATTTCCCCCACTACATTCCAACTCCATTGTCCATCTTCCTCATCCTCCATTTCCAAGAAACCCACTTTCCCCAAACTGAAAACCCTAACCTAGGTTTCCCTCAACCCCTTTTGTAAACCTTCATCACGGTTCAGTTATAATCACAATGGACAAAGGACGTGGAAAAATAATCAAAAGAACCGTGATACGTCCACTGCGTGCTCCAAGAGTCGTACCTTCTTAGCCAGCAAAGGGAGGACCACGGGGACCCATATTACTCACTGATTTTACAAGAAACAAGGCTGCAGAAATTTCAGGGAAGAAAACCTACATACATTCGGTTTGCTGATGTGGATTGGCTTGTGGAACAAAATTTCGAGTTCCCGATTGGTTTGCAAGCTCAAGGGGTTGTCCCCTTCTTGGAACTGAAAGGTAACATTTACCCTGCTCTAGTTAGAGAGTTATACTCGAATTTTAGATATAAGAATGGGAAATATTGGTCGATGGTAGCTGGAAAGTTGTTCGAAGTCACTGAAGAAATTTTTATGAATGTGGGTGGATTAGCTGCTTCTGGTGCTAGTTTGAGTGATTGTGGTTGGGCTAAAGACCACTACTTCGATGTTGTTGACGTGTATAAATCGTGCTTGCGTAGACCACAACTATATGTTCAAGGCGAATTAACTAAAGCTGGATCTCTGTCGGTAGAAAATAGGCTCCTGCACTACTTGGTTGCCTACATTTTAATTCAGAGAAACACAAATCATGCACAACCCACTTTGAACGATTTGAGATTTATGTTTGCTGTGAAAGAGAACATCATGATAAAATGGCCTGAAGAAATCTTGAAGGTCATGTATAGCGTCTCTACCTATCAATCAAAACTGCTTTCTTATAATATCTTTGTGTCCCGAATGATTGATTATCTACATATTGACATCTCAGATACTATTGTGATGGACTGCTCAGACAAAGAACACTTGATTGGTGAGTTTTTAATTCACAAGATGGGCATTTACAAGTATGGCAACACCTGGCAATATCAAGAAGACTACAACAACTTCAACCCTGACCCTTCCGATGAAGACGATCAAGACATTAATCAAGAGCCTTTTGTTGCAACTCAGGGGGAGCATTTAGGACACGCATCTCAGGGATCCGTGTTTGGACAAGCTTATATGGATGCTATGGAACAACAGTTGAATAATCAGATAGATCTTCATTTTCAGTCGCTTAAGGATTCACATCATACAGATTTGGAGCATTTCGAGGAGCGTCAGAATGAGTACATTGACAACCATTATTAATCCTTGCGGAACTTCATTCAAACTACTTTCGATTCTCAGACCAGAAAAATGTGTGATGAGCTCAACAAGTTGAGTGTTCTAATTAAGGGTAGTTGTAGCTCGTCGACTCCTGACAACTAGAATCCTCCATCTCATCCTTAGATAGAAAGCCTTAGAACCTTAGGTTATCCTTTCCTAGGTAATGGACTTTGTTGTTCCTGTTTTCTCTTGAGATTCCTGTCTTTGCTTAATATTGCTATTTCATTTCATTTTGGATTGTAACTAACTCTAATCTACTATTGCACTACTATGTTACATGTTAAATCCTTTCGAATTATTACGTTCTTGCCTGATTTTTAATTATGTTACATATAGCACTTTATGTTGTTTGTAATGAATCTTGATCATGATTGGTATATGTGTCAATGCTGAATGATTGTGCCTGCTGCAAAATACACAAATTTATCAATTGCGTAATCATTCCATGCTTAATTTGATCATGCATAACCCTTTCATGCCATTCAAACTCTTCTGTTGTTATCTGGTGTGCTTTTAATCGATTAACAAGTACTATTTAATCGATTAAATGCAGTAAAAACTGTGGATTTGTTCAAGCTTCTTCCAGGTGGTTATTTAGTTATCTACCCAGGAATAACTGATTAATTACAGTATGTTAATAACCCTTATAACTCTCCTAACTTTTGACTAGAATTGAATTCACCTATCTTTTTGATAATGTCAAAAGGGGGAGAAAGGTTGTTTGTTGCGTTACATACATTTTGCAAGTTGTATAAAGCACTTTGCAGGTTGTTTCTATTCAGCTTCCATACACACTTTTTCTTATGAAACAGAGAAGCAATGCGCATTGACTTTGGTATTAAAAAAAAATAACAAAACAACCTTTAACAACCATTCTGCAAATTCATCATCAAGCTTATCCATCAACAAATTGAAGATTTTTGATGAAGTGTTTGTCATCATCAAAAAGGGGGAGATTGAAAGTGCAAAGTGTCAAGAATAGCACTAGCATATCTTAGCCTATGTTTTGATGAAGACAAGGTTCTAACAAAGCTTGAAGATGGCTCAACAATCAACATGCCTTATGCTCATTTGGTCATATCTAGACTAGGAGATAAATCGTACTAAGTGAGTATAGGTTAGTTGAACCTAGATGCTAGTCTCTTAAGCCATCAAAATTGAACTACCATATTCAAGAGATGCATCATCTAGTTAATCGTATGTTCATGTATATATCATACATGTTATCTATGCATATTAGGCATAATATAAATGATAAAACATGTATACATATTGCACATAACATATG
>NC_032024.1:3432719-3433782 GCF_001865875.1 Lupinus angustifolius
TATTCATTTGATATTGCTCACATGATCATGCATTAGATTTTGATTGAAAGAAACATGTTATATATTGTATTCTCATTAACTCACTTTCATATTGATGGCTTAATTGATTAGGATAAGGGTTAATCGTTAGTCTTTACATTGTAATATCTTAGGCTTTATGTGCTTAGAATACCTTGATTTTAACGTGTGTTGTGCAGTCTGGATTTGTCTCTTGGTGTGAAATCACCACAGAGATTGTAGTTCTTCACCAAGGCAGGGAGGTCTTGATTTGAGGATAAGATTCTTGGCTTAGGCTTGTTCGTGAGAAAGGTTTTCTCAAGAGGCGAAAGGGTAGAAGTCAAACCAGGTTTTAGAGATCCTAGATTTCAAGAAGGGAGCATCCCTTGTGCTTGTAAATTGAATTGGTAATTGTATCTTAATTCAATATTGTGAAGAAAGAAAATCTCTCTGATCTAGAAGGGGAGGCCTGGATGTAGTTTGTAGTGGACCGCAAACGAACCAGGATAAAAATCCGTGTGCACTGTTCTTTCTTTCTCTCTTTATCTTTCTGTTTCTTGCATTGATACACTGAATATATACTTGAGAATTTGGATATCTGTTTAATGCTATATCATTAACACTTGTATGCAATAATATCTGAAATATATCTGTTTAAAGTGTATCTTATTGAAAGTGCAAATTGCTTGTTCTATTAATCTGTTATGTAACTGTGTTAATCGATTAAGCCCTTTTGTTATTCAATTAATTGGACAGTTTTTTCAGTATTTGGGTTGTTGTTAAAAAACGGTAGTTTGTAACCGCTACACCTATTCAACCCCCTTCTAGGTGTTCCTAGACCACTGATACCTAACAATATAATGAGTTATGATATTACAATTAATAAGGAAATATGTTGATATTCTAACTCCCTTAAAAAATAACTGACAATGAATTTATTTCAAAATAAAACTTTTAATATACTAATTATTAAAAAAAGCTCCATATTGACACATGTCATCATCTCCTTAACTTAAGCTCCTTGCCATGTCATTATGGATATAAGCAATGCTCATTATGGATATAA
>NC_032024.1:3433882-3435100 GCF_001865875.1 Lupinus angustifolius
AATCATTCAATCATTCAACATCGATACTCATTCAACACCAAAATATTCAACACGAAAAGTTCCCGAATTCAACACTGAAACTCATTCCATACCAAAAGTTCATTCAACACCAAAAGTGAGTTTACCATATCTATGCTTGTTTTTTTTTATCAACTTAACTTGTATTGAGTTAGGGTTTCCTCATTCATATTATTATATGAGTTAGGGTTTGTAATAAGGTATTTACTAGGCTTGGTGAACTTAACTCGATGCTTCTACGGATTTACGCTCACCATACTTTTTTGTCAATTCATTTTCAGAAAATGGATGAAGATAAATTTTGTATGGAAAGTATTAATTGAAAAAGGATGGGTGTCAATGGATTGACGAAAGATTATGAGGATGAAGTGAAATCATTTATTAGGTTTGAAACTGAGAATGCTGAAAACCCTAATAGAATTGTATATCTTTGTTTAAAATGTTGTTACTCCAATCAAGTTACTCTAATCGAGTTAAAAATTAATTTAGTTGCCATGGTATTGATCAGAGTTAGACATTTTGGACAAGGCATGGAGAGAAAACCAGATAATGAGACAAAATGTGTTTATACTAATAAGATCTTTACGAAAGATATCACCATACATGCATGTGAAGGCAATCGTTTCGAAGATATGGAAAATCTTGTCGAAGAAGATCTTCAAGATTGTCTTGAGATGTTTAAGCGGTTGATAAGTGATGCATAGAAACCATTGTATGATGGTTGTATTAAGTTCACAAGATCATATAAGTTGAAATCTGTTAATGGATGGAGTGATAAGAGTTTCACTAACCTACTTGTACTTCTAAAGGATATGTTGTCGAAGGTTATTGTGCTACCTTGAACCTGTGATGCTAAATAAATGTCATGCTCCATTGGAATGAACTACAATAAAATACATGCTTGTGAAATTGATTGAATCTAATTTTTTAATGATTATGCTTTCTTAAAGTTGTATCCTAAATGTAATGTCTAGCGATATAAGAAGGAGGACTCAACTCCTAGAAAGGTTGTATGGTATTTTCCCATAAAATCAAGATTTAAGCACATGTTCAGCAATGCAAAAGATGCAAAGCATTCGACATGACATACATATGAAAGGATTAAAGATGGTAAGCTTCAACATCCTGAAGATTCACCTCAATGGAGAAAATTTGATGATGATTGTACTAGTTTTAGTCAATAATCAAGAAATCTACACC
>NC_032024.1:3435200-3435476 GCF_001865875.1 Lupinus angustifolius
CGTGTTGACTGGGACGTGGCTTGGTGCTTGCTGATCTGGCCAGGAGTTTGGTTCTCCACTGAGCAGTTTGTTCAGCAGCTTGGCTTGTGGCAAGCTCATGTCTGACTGTGTCAAGCATATTTCTGACCGTGCCAGGCCTAGTCTGGTGCTAGGCTGAGCGGTTAAGCAGATCCGCTCAGCTGCCTGGTCGAGCAGTTTGGCCTAGGTCAGGCAGGTGGCCAGGTTAGCTCAACGGGGCTTGTTCCATGCTCAGCTGCCTGGTTGAGCACCTTGATT
>NC_032024.1:3435576-3435998 GCF_001865875.1 Lupinus angustifolius
AAGAAATTGTTAGGAGCATGAGCCATCCATCCAAGGATTGGATGCTTTGAGTTCCAAATGAGATTACAAAATTGATTTCTGTATCTCATTTGCCTTCTCCTTTTCTTCTCTTGAATTCTAAACTAAAATTACAAACTTACTTGAAATAAAGCTCCTAAGAACTAAGAACAAGAAGATAGAACTTCAGAGAATTTCTAGGCAGAATGTGTAAGATGTATTTTGTGTTATTGATTCCTTCTTTTGCTCGAATGGAATGCCCTATTTATAGAAATTCTTCTGAGTCGCTGAGCTGCTTGTCGGCCCCACTAAGGAGCTGACCAAACCCTTCAGCATGGGTTTGGTTCCTTGATCAAGAAGCTTTGTCACCTCCTTATGCGTGACTCATCGAAGCTAGTTGTGAGCTATGAAACCAGCTATTGTGA
>NC_032024.1:3436005-3436227 GCF_001865875.1 Lupinus angustifolius
CCTATGGTCGGCTACTTGAGGTGAGGTCATTGGTGACTTCATGGTTTGCTTGATGGATAAGTCAAGTTTGGGTGCATACCGCTTAGCACACTTGTTGCACTACTAAGCTGTTTGTTCAACAGCTTTGACCGTGATAACTAGGACATGGCCTGGTACTTGCTGATCTGGTCAAGAGTCTGATTCTCCACTAAGCTGCTTGGTTGGACTGCGAAGCTGCTTGTT
>NC_032024.1:3436327-3436586 GCF_001865875.1 Lupinus angustifolius
AGATAAGAAAAGTTGAATTTAAATTTAGAGAATTAGATATACTCATTAATAAAACAAATATATCTATGTAATATCAAATTTTCATGTTAAGGGAGGGCTATGCATGACTTTTATATCAGGAGATCAAGAGTCCTATGTACTAGAATTCTACAATTACATGGACCAATTCTTCTTTTCTTAATAATGTTTAACCATTACAATATTTTGATCTGAATTGAACATACAGTTGGATCAAATTATTATTGGCCCATGTCTTAAA
>NC_032024.1:3436686-3436918 GCF_001865875.1 Lupinus angustifolius
ACGTGAAGAATATTTCGAGATTCTTGAAGCTTCCCAATTTTTTATTAACTCAAGACTAAGATTTATATTCTTCTTTACTGTGAGTAACGAATTGCAATTTTAAATTTATACAATATTCAATCAAGCTATTATGGACTAATATCCTAGAATTATTCCACCTAGAAGAAAATGGAATCACAATAAACTTTGGATTTATGTTCTCAAGATTCAACATTATTAATAACCTCCCTCC
>NC_032024.1:3437018-3437237 GCF_001865875.1 Lupinus angustifolius
CTAAATTGTGTATCTTCACCTCAGATTTTCACCCCCAAATAATTTAAGTTCTATTAAGGATAATTTGAATATAGCAAGGGTTAATGCTTTTGGAATTTACAAACATAATTGTAATCGCGAACTATGAAGGATACAACTAAGGAACACGTTGATGGAAAAGGCTCGAAATGATATTCATAAAAACCTAGATGTGTGGAGGTTTTCTTCATTATTAAGGAA
>NC_032024.1:3437337-3437439 GCF_001865875.1 Lupinus angustifolius
GAGATTTTGTTTAGTAGAAGCTAAAACCATCCTAAAGAATGAATAAGAGTCAAATTTGAATCTCTGAGTTTTAATTCTATATTTGTATTTATTAAAAACAAT
>NC_032024.1:3437446-3451302 GCF_001865875.1 Lupinus angustifolius
AGTGGATGATTTTTTAAGCATTTGTTGATACCAATTATGAACCTTTTGTTGTTTTTGATGTACATTGGTGGGGCTGCACTTTTAATTTACTATTTGGAGTTTCCTTCAACACTAATTTCAGCTACATGTGAAGTACGAACATGTCTGAAATGCTAACTAGTTACTGTAGATTTTATCAGTCACTAATAATATTCAATAGCATTTAATGCCATTGATAGTTTCTATAACATAATCATTTAACCATTACAAGTTATATGTTGCAAGTAAAATATTTATATTAATAAATATATTATGTTTACTATAATATATATAATAATTAATATATACTTTAATTAGTAAACCATTGGTTGAGTTATATGTTGGTTAAGGATCCAAACATAGAACTTGATAGTTGTTTATAACATAGTTAGTCATTTAACCATTGAACCATTACAAGTTATATGTTGTAAATAATAATATTTATATTAATAAATATATTATGTTTACTATAATATATACAGTGATGGATCTTGATGTAATGTTTAGGGGACAACAATATGTAAATATAATTGATAACTAATATTAACTGAGTAACAAAAAAATATGACGAAATATACATATTAATTCTAAATAACAATAATAAAAAATTAAAGACGTTTAAAATATTTACATTCATTTGAAATGTCTTAAACTCAGCTGCAATTTTATAATTTTGTTTAGTTGTCTTTGTTGCTGAAAATTTTGTAGTACCTTAACCATAATAGTTAAGATTAGACGAACAACTCAATCAAGTAAATAATAGGCATTTATTTTTCCCATATCGTCAAAGTTGCACTTAATTTAGAGATGCTTGTAAGTTTTTCAAACATAGATGCCTAACGACATCAATAATAAAATATTGAAATTGACGTCTCAAGCTAATCTTATTATGCTCATTGAAATTCATAAGGTAAGGTTTTTGCATAAAAATCACGTTATCTATTTTAAATGATTTATACAAATTATTATGATCTTAAAAATTTTGCGGCAAAGTTTGACAAAGATAAGCTTTTATCTTCGTAATTTAGTTTACACGTATAAAATCCTTATAAGCAATATCAACATCTACATATATAAGAGAAGTTGATTCATTATCTACAACTTTTAGAACGACCATATTGTATATGTATCAAACTACAAATTGAAAACAAAGTGAGGTAGATGAGTATTTTCTTGAAGAAAACATTTGGGTGTAGCTAAAAGTAAAACAATTATAGTTTAATTAATATATTTGGGAAAAATATTTAGGGGTAGTTTCCCCTACATGTTTCAACAAATATCCGTCTCTATGTGTATATATAGTATAGTTTAATTAGTAAAGTATTAGCTAATCGTTGTTATAATAAATAATATGATATTTATAATACTGGTAGAAGATATTTGAGGGTATTAAAAAAAACTGGGTCATTTGTTTGCAATGAAAAAAATAATTTGGCCATTTTTTCAATAACCCCCTAACTCAGATATACGCAACACATGACGTTCCACTATAATTCATTGGTCTCCACAATACCAAACCCTCATCTTCTTCATCTCTCTACAATCTTCACAAAAAGTTGTCGTTTAAACCACTACTCAACATCCCTATTCTTCTGTCAGACATCGATTCTTCACTTATCATCTCAGAGGCACGTTTTTTTAATGTTGTTATCATTTGGTTTTTTTAAGTATTACTGGAATTAATTCATGTTTTTTTCATTTCATCAATGAAATGAATTTGATAGAAATAGTTAGTTGTCTATAATGTATTTAGTGAACTTGTTTGAATGTGTACTTTGAGTTTTGAATTTATTTGTTCACTATTGAATGGATTTAATTAGGATTTTTGTATATTTTCATCTATTGTAGTCATTTGTGAACTCCTCCATAAAACAAGCTACTAGTCTTTCCTTTTTTTAATTATTTATATTCATGATGTTAGAAACGGGTTGATCATATTTGTATTGATAAATTTAGAAATGTGATGGCTATAGATGTTGTTGATATATGGAGGTTTTGGGGGTCGTCGAAACCATATCATGACCATTACTGCATCAGCCGCATTTTTTCATAATTGTCCGAACCGTCAATGTTTTGGACAGTTCTAAAACCACAACTACAACCATGGTTTAAAACCTTGTTTCCCACTATCTTAATGTGAAAATATTAATGTTATATTATTAGTGTGAGGCAGAAAGAGAGTCAGCCTCTCTACCACAATATTGTTGCTTCATAATGATCAAGAGGTCATTGGTTCAAAAATCATGGGCATAGTCTTTCATCACTTCTAGTATAAGGCTGCATAAATGGCAAACACTAAAATTTGAACTGGATGTTAGTTTGCTTCAATGTGAAATATGACTTAGTCATAAGATTAAAAAATGTCGTATTCAGTTACCGTTTCGGCATTTTCAGAAGTCGTGAATCTAACGTACAACTTCTGTATAGAAATCATGACACCCTTTAACGAATTTTGGGTATGTTATTTATATTGTTTAGAAGTCGGATATTTCATGTAGAAGTCATGATTTGCTTTAACGTCTTCTACAAGTAGTTTAAAATCTTTCACTAGATGTTGGATTTTTGCATACCAACTTGTAAACTTGCAAAATGTTCCTCATAGAAGTCGTAGTTTCGAATCACGATTTCTAAAAAACTTGATAGTCGACCACAAATTAAACAGATGAGATTAACCACTACTCAATCGAATGGCTAATAATGCATTTCACATGGATGCGAACTAAACCTGCAGTTCACAAGTTAGTCTATGCATGCATAAATATATCATCTTCAGACTCCACTAAGTGAGATCTCATGTACTAGATCATCCTATTTTTATTATCAGTGGAATGTGCACTCTGATTAACTTGCTACAACTCGAAATGGTAATTTAAAATTATTAGGGGACTAAGTTGGTAGGGTCAAAATAAAACTTAAGAGGCTGAAATGAGTAATTACTCTCATTTATATACATAATTAAATGTAAATTTTTTAGGTAATTAAACTTACAAGCATATTGGTTCCACATTTGCCTTATTGTTTCTGAGTTGAAAATGAACGGTTGAAACACCACTACATAGTTTAGCAAATGCATGAAAGATAGAATTCATAGTTGATGATAAATCTAGTACAAGAAATATATTCCATGATTTCCACTTTCTTGAATAATGTAGATAAAATGAAGTATATATAAACCAATAATCTAAATGGATCTATATATCTTTCTTTTGTACAAAGTATTACTCCTCTGAACTATAAAAATGAACTTATAAACTACTATCAATCTTTATTATTTTGAATTTTATTATAATTTTAATAATGTTAAAAGATGTTAATTTATAAAATATTGACAGATTTTTAATTAAGATTTTAAAATAATTAAGTTTTTACTTTCTTTTAACAAAAAGGACACATTTTTTATTTCCACAAAATAGAAAATAAGCAACAATATATATATATTATTATAATTATATATATTTTTAATTATATATTTTTATTTTATAATTAGAAACTACCATATTTTTATTTAATGTAATTGAATATTCAATTTTCATATATCTCCTTTGTACAATTATAGTACTTTTCTTTTTGTATTCGATGTATTTTATATTAAATTTTGTTTATTGGATATAATTTAAATTATATATTTTTATTATAATGTTCAATTTAAGGTGAGAGAGATAATTTCAACATGCAATTAATGTTTTTGTTGGTGATTAGTTTTTTTCCGAATATAGTATAGATATATTCAATATTACGTCACATACTTTTTATTGTGATTACTTACTTAATGAATATTTGAAGAATAATAATTTTTGAAAACATGAATGGTGTTACTATGGGATTTTGCTCTTCCTTTTCTACAGGCATGACTTTATTTTAGTTGTTATAAAAATGGCTAACAATATCTTTATCATGTTGCGAAATTGATTATTATGTACAAAAATAAAAAACAAATATAAACTTAGTAAAAAAAATGTAAATTATGAAATAAACAAATTCAGCTGAAATTTAAATTAAAAAATAAAATGGAGTAATACAGTAAATATATCACAATATAATAAATCATATAAATAAATAAATGCTAGATATAAGAATAAGTGATGGAAATTAGTTACTCACTTATTATTGTAATTGAATGTTTTTCAATACAAAATAAACCACGAGGAGCAGCCTTGAAAGAGGAACCAAATAAAAAAGTTAAACTACAAAAACTTTAGCCCAAAACAAGTGATTGGCTGAAGTATAGAATGATTTGATATCCCTTAGAAGTCACTTCTTTTTGTACCCATAAAATGAGACTACCTTTTAAAATTAACCTATGTAGGACTATTATTTGCAAAAATATACATACATAGTATACAAGAAAACTGAGCAAATTAGACTTAACAAGTTCAAAGTTTCAATGCGGATAGTATGAGGTTATTAATATGTTCACTATTGAGAATGACAATCCAAAGTTTAATGTATTCTGTTTTATTCTATGAGGAATAAGCCTAAAATATTAATCCATAATAGCTTGATTGAATGTTGTATGTATAAAATGAAAGTGCCATATTAGTCCAAAACAAGTGATGGATGCATGTATTTTTAATTTTATCTTACTGTACTCTTTACTCTTTGTCAAAACATAATTGTCATGATATTGTTTGATTATAATGTGTTGCATTGATATTAATACAATCTTTTGGATATCTGATATTAAAAATATATCTAACTAAATATATTTGCGTGTGTTGTTGATGAATGTATATATGCATATATTAATGTGTACAACAATCAATAGTGTGTGCTAGGGGAGCTTGCAAGCGCTATTGTATATGAGCATTGTTGTCTGTGTCACATACAACATCACTCCTTATAGCGAGCGATATTATATGTGATACGTACAAAAATGCTTCCTAGAAGGAGCGTTATTGTAGGTATCACATATAACATCGCTCACTAGATGGAGCACTGTTATAAATATAACATATAACAACACTCACGTATGCACTATTGAATCATAGCTAACATTATACCGTGTTCACATAGATAGTACCCAAAATTGCTTTTGATTCCAAATATTGAGTGCATTGAAAAGTAACTCTAGCTTACTAATCACACTGTGTTACAAGTAACCACATTCATGACCTCAATTTCAATCAATGGCAAGTACTTTACAATTACATTGTACAATATGTAGCAGTTGACACTTCACAACAAAAGTTCAAGGTTACATTCCTTAACTACAATAAATAAAGTATGAAGATTAGCCAGTTGTGGACTATATGAAGATTGTCTCATGTAGTGGATAATATGTTCTGCTTAACATATAAAGGTAGAGAAGTGGAAAGTATGTTCTTGGTATCAGTATGCTTGACCAAAGAAATTGCTAGAAAAGATAATGAACATTCTATTTTTATACTTAGAAAATCGGTAACCAAAAATATAAAAGACTATCACAATATAATTTCCTAATTGAATGCAAATGCCATAATGCCACACACATCAATCATTCTCTTTTCCATAAACTCCAGAAAAATATTTCTAAATTGAGATTGTATCCTCTATGAATTTTTTATTTCCTAGAACATCATATTAACATATACAAACTGACAATTTTATACCACCAAAAAACAATGTTGACTCATCAAAGAAAATACTAATGCTCTTAATTCTCAAATATATATATTTGATAGTGATTATAAAATTACAATAGCAACAAAGAAAGATCTCCCCTACTATTTCAAATTGTCGACCACATAATGTGATGGGCCGCTATATTGTACTTGCAATGACTTTCATGACTGCATCACACTGCATAGAGCTTTGATAACACCATAGATTTTGTTAGAGTTAACACCTTAAGGAAATACAAATAGGTCAGTCAAAATTAAGCACACACCTATTGGAGTCCCTTGGTATACTCGACAAGTGTTTTAGTATAAGATGTTTTTTTTCTAAACTTAATGAAGCATCTGTATGAATTTTCATTGTTTTCAAAACTAGTCCTTCTTGTATTGTAAATGCAATAAATATCTGCTCATTTAATTTGTAAAGTCATGATATCCTCGAAACGCAATACTTATCAGGTGTGATCTAAGATACTGGCAAACATTTTGGAAGTCTCTTACTTTCTACATATAGTTACTTTTTTGAAATAAAGGATAATATTGCTCAAAAAAATGGCAGCAAAAACATAGATTTAAAGTTAAAATTTAGGACCCAACAAAACTGCAAACTATGAACTATAAAAACATGAAGCATGCCACATTTATCAATCAAGTTTACTACAAATTTGGACTTCACATCCGGATCACTCAGCTTTAGACGGTGGACCATATAACATTCAAAAAATTCTAAAGTGGAGCCCATTTTATACATTGTTTTTAAGAGTAAAGAGTAGACTGTAAGCATAATAACAAAACACGTATACAATTAATTATATGAATACATTATAATGAAATGCATTAATCTGTTAGGATCAACATTTCATGCAGAAATATAGATTATTGGCTTTTAAATTGTACACCATGTGATTAGCTATAATATTGTGGTGGCAGTGACTACCACAGTCCCATCACACTGCAATTGCAGTATGATATCAAACCAAGATGGCAATGACATGACGATGTAAGGCTGCAAAACTACCACATTGGACTACATAAAATTAAAAAATATATTTTAATCGTAAACAAGTTCACATTACAACGGCTTGCATAATGACTGCAATTGCTATAAAACCGTGACCACAATTACAATACAAATTTAAGAAAAACACTAGGATTAATTAATGAAAATAATCACATCACTTCAGTTGTAAAACAAGACAAGAACTTCCAGAACTGGTGTTCTATTAAGGTCTCTAAGAAACTTTAGTGCAAAAACAATATGGCCATATTCTTGTACATTAGTTCACCTTTGACCAACATGCGCTTCCTCCAGGTTTTCCATATTGATAATGGAAATATTAGTCCGGGTAGTTCCCATTGAGATACTCTAGAGAAGTTTTGTCTATTATAGCGTCCTTAGATTCAGAGTAAATTCTATTCGTAGAGGTTAAATTCTTCAACAAAGAAGGCACACAAAGTTTCGATGTTTTTCAATCCATAGTAATAAATGTTAAATACAATGTTTTAAGAACTTGACAGCTTGAGAAAAGCGTGTTAATAGCCTGATCCATATAATCGATTTCAAAATACAGGATATTAAGATAAGGTAGAGAAACTAATGAAAGTTGTTCCAAAAACATGGAATCAGTGAATGTCAATGAGACGAGTCCACTACAAGTGAAAATGCTACTAGGTACAGAGAAGATTATAAAAAGATCTACATCAGAGGAATAGTCATATTGGAGGTTAAGGTTGAATATGTCTAGGTAGGGTCCAGTGGTAGCTCTGATGCACGTAATCATGGAATAATCCATAGCTTTGATGCACATGATCAGAACAAAAGAGACGAAAATGGAAAAATGTTTTAATGTATTGTTGTTGTAGTTATAGAAGAAATTGAAGACATGAAGATACTACTAGAGGTGCTCCCAACGAGGAGACAAAATGCAAGTAGTGACGCAAATTTTAGTTTCGAGGAATCAGAGGATGTGACATAGAATGGAGTCTGATAGATTATTGATCGGGTTTTTTGTGGTTGTCGGACCTTGGAGTTAATTGCATTTCAAGTTGGTCATCATATTCACTAAGTTTAGTTCAATCTTATACTAGAGGGGAGATTATCTGATCTGAAGGTATTTTCAAATATTCTAGAAGATATTTGGATATCATGATATCATTACTATATCTTTGATTTAACTTAGAGTATGTAAGAATATCTCTTAGGATTGACATGATTTTATCTTATTGTTTATGATTTTAGTCTTTCTTATTATAGGCCTCCGTCTTAAATCGACAAGAGATTTTCAAAGCCTTTCCTAAAACTTGGTGCATGTAAGTCTTAGCAAACTAGATATTTTGTACTATCCAACCAATTTTCACCCCTTATATTTCTCACTCATCTGTTTCATTATGACACGTGTTTCCCATAACATGGAACTGTATAACATAAAAAACCTCATCCATTGTTATTGATCACGCGAGGTTGTTCCACTCAGTGGCCCCTAATTTATTTTTTCTTCTAGCCTTCTCTAAACTATTAGTTCCATTGAATTAAAACAATCACATATTATAAATATTATAGATCAATAAAAATCAACTCCATAAAATCTAACAATATTTTCAAAATCAATAAAAATCAACCAAACAAATCAATCAATTTCCGAACCAGAACTACGTAATCTTGATTTCTCTAATGCAACTAGGGATACATAAGTGCAAGATGAACTCTTGTTAGACACAAAAATAAAAAATATATTTTTCTTCAGTAGTTCAATTTTTAATATATACATTTTTTAAGGGTGTAAAATTTCATGTTATTAGCAAGTGTATCGTTTTAATACGGGCGGACGAGGTGCTAATACTTTCCCCGATCAATAGTCGACTCCTAAGCTCAGAACTCAAGTTTAGAAGACCAAATAATCCAAATTGAGCTTAAAAGAGAGTTTTCTACGTTTTAACAGCAAAAAACATAGTGGCAACGCCAAATCATTTAGGAGAGGTAGATATCTAGTTTGCCTCTTCCTTAGTCTCAGAGTCGGTCTTCCAACCGAAAATTGGATCGTGACACACACAACTTAGGGAAGATTGGTCAAAATTTGAACTTAATATTAGTGATTAGTTTAGGGAATACAATTTATAAATTACTAGATTAGGGAATATAATGTATTATTTTGGTTTCACCAGTTAATCAAAAGAATACCATTTTTGTTCTAGTATTGTGTTTATACTTTATAATTTCTATTTTGAATACAATTGATCAATGAATGCATTTTTTTTCTGTGTTGTTTTTTCTTTTTAAGTGTTCAATGTTTTAGTTTGATGGATGTGTTATTATTCTAGTTTAAGTGTTGTCGATGCAAATGTGCTATTGTTACAAGTTTTGGTCTTGTGTTATGATGTTCTTAGATTTGTTTACTAATTGTGTAGTAATATGAATTATAACATTCAACAACACTCATTTAAATGAGTTTTGTTAAATGTATGCAAATTGCACATTCACCAACGCTCCTTTAAGTGAGTGTTGTTGAATTCTCTATTCCTTTAAGTCAACAACAACACTGGTTTAAGAAAGAGTTATTGTCATATATTCAACATCAATTCTTTAAGTGAGCTTTGTTGAATGTCATAGTTTCATATTGAAATGCAATATATATTCAACAATATTCCTTTAAGATAGCATTGCAGAATGCATGATTTTCATACATTCAACGATGTTGAGTGTTGTTAAATGTCATAATTCCTACATAGTTAATTACAAGTACTAGTAAAAGAAATTATTAAAGTTAATTCTCAATTTTTATGTTTTATATTATTTTAATTATAGGTATTTAATAAATTTGTATATTTTAGAACAAATATTACTACACAATTATTAAAATAAATTATTAAATGAGCTATTTTCATACTTTCAACAATTCTTCTTTAAATGAGTGTTGTTGAATGTTATAATTTCTATTAAAATAAATATTATTACACAATTATTAAAAGAAATTATTAAAATTATTATATATTTTATTTAAAATAATTCAGTTACATCTAAAATGGATAAATTTGAATAAAATATTATAATTTAATGATTCAACTATGCTCCTTTGAGTGAGTGTTGTTGAATGTCATATATTCGACAAGGCTTCCTTAAGTGAGTGTTGTTCAACATATAACACTCAACTCAACTCACTTAAGGAAGCATTATTGAATGTCATGGATGCATAGATTCAACAATGATCTCCTAAATGAGCGTTATTGAATCGTTAATTCTCACAAATCACAAGTTCCATATCATTAGACCCCAAACAACTTAAATTTTCATGCATTCATACTCATTCAAAACTGAAAATCACATTCAACATTGAAACTCATTCAAAACCGAAAAATTACATTCAACATCAAAATCATTCACTCATTCAACATAAAAATCATTCACGCATTCAACATCAAACTCATTCACTTATTCAACATCAAACTCATTCACTTATTCAACATCAAATCATTTACTCATTCAAGGGTTCCATTCTTGAGAGCGACACTTGTTATGAGAGGCATCCATGTATCCCGGAAGTGTTTAGTTCCTTACCCAAAAGGTGAGAGGATACATTTGGTAGTAACAAAAACTCATTCACTCATTCAACCTCAAAATTATTCACTCATTCAACCTCAAAATCATTCACTCATTCAATCTCAAAATCATTCAATCGTTCAACATCATTACTCATTCAACACCAAAATCTTCAAAATCAAAAGTTCCCTAATTCAACACTAAAATTCATTCCATACCAAAAGTTCATTCAACACCAAAAGTGAGTTTATCATATCTATGCTTGCTTTTTTTATTATTAACTTAACTTTTATTGAGTTAGGGTTTCCTCCTTCACCTTATTATATGAGTTAGGGATTGTAATAAGGTATTTACTAGGCTTGTTAACTCCAAGCTGCTACAGATTTACGCTAACCATACTTTTTTGTCAATTCGTTTTTAGAAAATGGATGCAGATCAATTTTGTGTGGAAAGTATTAATTAAAAAAAAGGATAAGTGTCAATCGATTGATGAAGGAGTATGAGGATGAAGTGAAATCATTTATAAGGTTCGAAACTGAGAATGCTGAAAAACTTAATAGAATTGTATGCCCTTGTTTGAAATCACCATGTGTGGCCAGGTCAGCACTTAACATGTCATGTGATCAACTCTGTTAATATTAAAACACGGGTGAAGATGGAAGAACTAATGTGGTTCTGCGTTGCAAAAATGGTAATTTAAATTTATTAAGAACTAAGTCGGTAATGTTGAAACACTTGAGAAACTGAAATGAATGATTACTGTTGATATATGTCTGTTATGATAAGTTGAACTTTCCATAAGCAACTTTAGACAATGGAACATTATTACTAGTGCTATAATACAATAAGAATGTTGATCTAATGGTACTAATGCCATTAATGATAACTTCTAACGGTATCTACTTTCTATTATTATTACTTGTCTATTTTTTCAAGGCCAAGTTAGCATCTAATGCTATTTTGAAATTCAGGAAGTCCAGGCTATCATCTAAAATTTAGAGATTATATGTATTTACTTAAAGTTAGCATCTTCTTTTGTTTTACATGTAATGCCTATTTTGTTGCCTCATTGTAGAATCTCCAAAATTTCATATTTTACTTTGTCTAGAGCTTACTATTGTGTTTGTAGACTCATAATTGTTTGCAGCACAAGTCTCTGATGTCGCGCATTGACTATCATATTTCTAATATAAAGGCTCAAAGCTACCAAGTCCCATCTTGTTAATGTTGAATCCAAACTCTATTCCACCAACATTCATTCTCGTGGTGACTTTTCTCCTAGTGACGAATTATGCTAGTAATTATTTTTTTTCTCATCAATGATCATTTTGATGGTAATTATATCGGTGATTTCTTTTCTTTTCTTACAATGATGAATTATATTAACATTGACTTTTTTGTGGAGCCCATATGACTATTCTATTATTTTCATTCTTAAAAAAATTATGTGTAACAAGCTTAAAGTTTACTATATTTGTGCTTGAGGGGAGTGTTAGATAATATTTGGATAGAAAGAATATTATCTTATCTAGGATTTATTTACTTTCATTTTATTTGATTTTATCTATAATATATGTTTATATTTTAATATATTTTGCCTATATAATTGGTTGGATCATTTCGTCTTTACTTTGGTCAATGTTTATCATCTTAAACTTATGCACTAGCCACCAACCATTTTTAAATGCAATAAATAATTTATTTTAAAAAAACATATTTATTTTGACACCAATTTCTTGAAATGTATACTTTTATTATGATAGTTGATGAACAATATATTATACTCTAATTCATAACCTTAATTTAGCAATATTGATAATTTTTTGTGCCTAATTGACTTTGTTGCACATGGTATAGTGTTTTAGACTTTATTGGACTAATATTCCTAAAATGAGTTAAGTTGGGATTATTTGGTCTGATTAAATCTATTATCACTTTCATATCATATTTGGTACCAGTGGCATTTTGGGCATTATAAAAGTGGAGGATATGCGTTGAAGTGAAAATTGTATTTTTATTTTGGGAACTTTTATTTGTAGATTCGGTTTTAGTTTTAGTCCCATTATTTAGGGCCCATTTTTCAGTTTTACTCTTTATAAAAGAGGGAACTCGAATTTCACTCACATACTTTGCTTTTCCCTCATTTTGAAACACAAGTCATTTTCATTTTCCCCTCTTTTTTATCTGCTAGAGTTTCAGTTCTTCTTCATTTTTCATTTTCTGGACGAAGTTCATCTTCATTTTTCATTGCCATGGAAGGCTAAATTTCTGGACGAAGTTCCTTTGGTAATGTATCACAACCCTTGAAGTTTTGTTACTAATACATTTTCTGTTTCTTTATTGTTGATTTCTTCTATCTTATTTCTGAATGTGGGTTGTTTAATTCCATTGCTTAGAAACTAGTTGGTTGAATTTATCTTTGCTTAGTTGATTTACTCTCTAGTGCATGAATGCTTAGTTCGTGTGAATTTGTTAATCGTTTCATGCTTATGCTGATTTTACTTAGTTAGAGATTTAGGTTTTGGAACTTTTAATTGATTATCGCTTAGTTAATTGATTCTCAACATATTCGGAAGTTAATGGTTAGAATATGAAAATAATATTTTGAAACTAAGGATTAAGTTGTGAACAAACGAACCAAAGATATTTAGCCATTTTATCACATTGCTTATTTACTATTGTTTATGAAATTAGTTTATGCTCATACTATCTAACAACAACAAAAAACGATTGTGTGTGTGAGTATAAGGTATTTGAAGCTTTGCTTGAAAGATCATCCTTGGGAAACAACCTAGGAGTCACTTCCTAGTACTGCAGTTTTTAAATTTTATATTATTTGTATCGGGTACAACCTCGATCAATAGTAATTTGAAGGAAGTTAACCTTTTTCCAATACATTCACTTCAGACCAACTACTGTTGAAAGTGGCTTTTCACTTTCGACAGCGGTTAGTCAGTAATAAAATGTAAGGACTCAAAAGATAGGTAGGTTTGACAAAAAAGTCTGAATACATTTTATGTCTCTGATATTACAGTCCTAACCTTCCCTAAGCGAATTGAAGGTTGTGACAAGTTGTCCTGAATAGATAACTTGAGATAGAGAGATAGTTCATGGACGATGATGGAACTACCATGGACTGGGACGGACCACACAGCCATGAGACAAACCATGCCATTGTGATAGGGTGGTAGACTGTGTTGTCGTGGATTGTGTTTGTTCGTATCGGCAAGACTCACATTGACAAGAGAATGAGACAATGAGCAACAAATCAACAAACTTTGAGCATCTCAATGGAAAATACAAATTTCATTCTTATTTGGGCCGCACATTATTTTATAATTTATTATACATTCCTATAAATTAAGAGTAACATCTACCTTTTATCAATAATGATAAATATTATTCTTATTCTTATTTAGATCCCACAAGGATTATGATTTAAAGATGAATTCCTTTCATGTCGAGTTAGAACTTTAAAGTTAAATTATTATATATGTATGAGTAATATACTTCTTCCCTAAATAATGTTTAACCATTATAATATTTTCATCTGAATTGAACATATATTTGGATCAAATTATTATGGGCCCATGTCTTAAATCGAAGAGAGACTTTCCAAAGGCTTTCCTAAAACTCAGTGCATGTAGGTCTTAGAAAACAAGATATTTTACACAATACAACCAATCACTTCCCCCTATATTTCCCCAGTC
>NC_032024.1:3451402-3453260 GCF_001865875.1 Lupinus angustifolius
ACTCCATAGCCCTTCCCTTATTTTTTCTTCTAGATAAAATAAATAGCTTAGGACTATTATGTCATGCAATGTGTGCATCAATGTGTTCTAAGGACTAGTAGGTGGTGCAATGTGTGCATCTTAATTAGATTCCTCATGAAACATTTTGAAATTACCCCAGAATGATCGACTCTTATGTTCATGTGTGTTAAAATGTAGTTGAACATTTAGTACCATTGGATAGTCCATATTGAAATTTATAACTTCATTCTCCTACAAAAAATACCATCCATGATAAAAGAATATTTCAAGATTCTTGAAACTTCCAATTTTTTATTAACTCAAGAATACTTCATTATTTCCTTGATGGATAAGTCAAGTTTGGGTGCACACCGCTTAGCACACCTGTTGCACCGCTAAGCTGCTGGTTCAACAGCTTTGACCGTGCTAACTAGGACGTGGCTTGGTGCTTGCTGATCTGGTCAAGAGTCTGGTTCTCTGCTAAGCTGCTTGGTTGGACCGCTAAGTTGCTTGTTCAGCAGCTTGGGCATGTGCAACGGCTTGATTCTCGACTAGTCTGCTTGTTCTACAACGGCATGTGCAATGGCTCGATCCTACAAGTATAATGATTTAAAGATGTCTTCCTTTCATGTCGAGTTAGAATTTTAAAGTTAATGTATTATATATCTATGAGATATAATTAAATATGTTAGGATGAGTTGGAAATATACTTGAACCCGATCTAATATTTTTATGATCAAATGCTAAAATTGCAAGTCAACTAACCAAATAATACTCTAATGACAATTGCGATGAAATTAGGTCGAACTGACATGTATCACTATTATGAAATGAGAGATATGAAAGTAGAACCATGCTTGGGAAAGCAATCTTTTCTGAAATTAGACATGCACATCTTCAACTTCATGATCAATTGATCATACATATATTTAGATCACAAATAAGGATACATCCAGATAAGAAAAGTTGAATTTAAATTTAGAGAATTAGATATACTCATTAATAAAACAAATATATTTGTGTAATATCAAATTTTCATGTTAAGGGAGGGCTACACATGAATTTTATATCACGAGATCAAGAGTCCTATGTAATAGAATTCTACAGTTACATGGACCAATTCTTCTTCCCTTAATAATATTCAACCATTACAATATTTTGATCTGAATTGAACATATAGTTGGATCAAATTATTATTGGCCCATGTCTTAAATCGAAGAGAGAATTTCCAAAGGCTTTGCTAAAACTCAGTGCATGTAGGTCTTAGAAAACAAGATATTTTACACAATACAACCAATCACTTCCCCCTATATTTCCTCAGTCATCCATTTCATTCAGAAACATCTTCCCCATAACATGAAAAACCTCCTCCACTGTAGTTGATCAAGCTATGTTGTTCCACTCCATAGCCCTTCCCTTATTTTTTCTTCTAGATAAAATAAATAGCTTAGGACTATTATGTCCTGCAATGTGTGCATCAATGTGTTCTAAGGACTAGTAGGTGGTGCAATGTGTGCATCTGAATTAGATTCATCATGAAACATTTTGAAATTACCACAAAATGATCGACTCTTATATTCATGTGTGTTTAAATGTAGTCGTACATTTCATACCATTGGATAGTCGATAATGATATTTATAACTTCGTCCTCCAACATAAAATATCATCCACGTGAAGAATATTTCGAGATTCTTGAAGCTTCCAATTTTTTATTAACTCAAGACTAAGATTTATATTCTTCTTTACCATGAGTAACAAATTGCAATTTTAATTTTATACAATATTCAATCAAGCTATTATGGACTAATATCCTACACTTATTCCACCTAGAAGAAAACGAAATCATATTAAACTTCG
>NC_032024.1:3453360-3453723 GCF_001865875.1 Lupinus angustifolius
CTGATCCTCATCCTCATCCTCATCCTATCCTCATCCTCATCCTATGCTCGTCCTCATCCTATCCTCACTCTCATCCTCATCCTCATACTTATCCCCATCCTCATCGTCATCCTACCCTCCTCTTCATCCTCATCCACTTCCGCATCCTATCTTCGTCCTCATCTCCATCCTCATTCTATCCTCTTCATCATCCTCATCCTCATCCCCATCCTCATCCTCATCCTATCCTCTTCCTCATCCTCATCGTCATCCTCATCCTCATCCTCATCCCCATCCTCATCCTATCCTAATCCTCATCCTCATCCTCATCCTCATCCTCATCCTCATCCTCATCCTCATCCTCATCCTCATCCTCATCCTCAT
>NC_032024.1:3453823-3454252 GCF_001865875.1 Lupinus angustifolius
TATCCTCATCCTAATCCTCTTCCTCATCCCATCTTCGTCCTCATCCTCTTCCTCATCCCATCTTCGTCCTCATCATCCTCCAATCCTCATCCCATCCTCCTCCTCATCCTCATCCTCCTCCTCCAATTCCTCATCATATCCTCGTCCTCATCCTATCCTCATCCTCATCCCCATCCTCATCCTATCCTCTTCCTCATCCTCATCCTCCTCCCCATCCTCATCCTATCCTAATCCTCATCCTTATCCTTATCCTCATCCTCATCCTTTCCTCGTCCTCATCCTATCCTCATCCTCATCCCCAGCTGCATCCTACCCTCCTCTTCATCCTCATACTCTTCCTCATTCTATCTTCGTCCTCATCCTCATCCTATCCTCTTCCTCATCCTCATCCCCATCCTCATTCCCATCCTCATCTTATCCTAATCCTCA
>NC_032024.1:3454352-3455160 GCF_001865875.1 Lupinus angustifolius
CATCCTCCTCCTCCAATTCCTCATCCTATCCTCATCCTCATCCTATCCTCCTCCACAACTTCATCCTTTACTAAGCCTCATCCTCATCCTCCTCGTCCTCCTCCTCATCCTCTCCGCATCCTCATCCTATCCTCTTCATGATCATATCCTCGTCCTCATCCTATCCTCATTCTATCCTCATCCGCATCCTCATCCTCATCCCCATCCTCATCCTACCCTCCTCTTCATCATCATCCTCTTCCTCATCGCATCTTCGTCCTCATCCTCATCCTCATCTTATCCTCTTTCTGATCCTCATCCTCATCCCAATCCTCATCCTATCCTAATCCTCATCCTCATCCTCATCCTATCCTCCTCCTCATCCTCATCCTCATCCTCATTCTATCCTCATCCTCATTCTAATCCTCCTCCTCCAATTCCTCATCCTATCCTCATCCTCATCCTATCTTTGTCTTCATCCTCGTCCTATACTCATCGCATCCTCATCCTAATCCCCATCCTCATTCTACCCTCCTCTTCATCCTCATCCTCTTCCTCATCCTATCTTTGTCTTCATCCACATCCTATACGCATCGCATCCTCATCCTAATCCCCATCCTCATTCTACCCTCCTCTTCATCCTCATCCTCTTCCTATCCTAATCGTCATCCTCGTCCTCATCCTCCTCCTCCTCCTCATCCTATTTTCGTCCTCATCCTCATCCTCATCCTATCCTAATCGTCATCCTCGTCTTCCTCGTCCTCCTCATCCTCATCCTCATCCTAATCCTATCCTCATCCTCATCCTATCCTCATCTTCATCCTATCCT
>NC_032024.1:3455260-3456329 GCF_001865875.1 Lupinus angustifolius
TCATCCTCATCCTCATCCTCATCCTATCCTCATCCTCCACATCCTCATCCTCATCCTCATCTTATCCTCATCCTCATCCTCATTCTATCCTCCTACTCATCGTCATCCTCCTCCTCCTCCTCAACCTATCCATATCCTCATCCTATCCTCATCCTCATCCTCTTATCTTCATCCTCATCCTCATCCTATCCTCTTCCTCCTCATCCTTTTCCTCATCCTATCTTCGTCCTCATCCTCATCATATCCACATCATATCCTCATCCTCATCCTATCATCTTCCTTATCCTCATCCCCATCCTTATCCAATCCTCATCCTCAACCTCATACTCATCCTACCCTTCTCTTCATCCTCATCCTCTTCCTCATCCTATCTTCGTCCTCATCCTCATCCTATCCTCTTCCTCATCCCCATCCTCATCCTATCCTAATCCTCATCCTCATGTTCGTCCTCACCCTCATCCTATCCTCATCCTCATCCTATCATCCGCCTCATTCTATCCTCATACTCCTCCTCCTCCTCATCCTCATCCTCATCCTATCCTCCTCATCATCCTCATCCTCATCCTCATCCTCATCCTATCCTCATCCTCATTCTATCTTCATCCTCTTCCTTATCCTATCCTAGTCCTCCTCCTATTCTCATCCTCATCCTCTTCCTCATCCTATCTTCGTCCTCAAACTCATCCTCATCCTCATCCCCATCCTCCTCCCCATCCTCATCCTCATCCTCATCCTATGCTCATCCTCATTCTATCATCATCCTCATCCTAATCCTCATCCTCGTCGACATCCTCATCCTCATCCTCATGCTCGTCGTCATCCTCATCCTCATCCTTATCCTATCCTCATCCTATCCTCCTCCTCCTCGCCCTCATCCTATTCGCATCCTCATCCTCCTCCTCCAATTCCTCATCCTCATCCTATCCTCCTCCTCTTGGCCATCATCCTATCCGCATCCTCATCCTCCTCCTCCAATTCCTCATCTTATCCTCATCCTCATCCTATCCTCGTCCTCATCCTATCCTCGTCCACATCCTATCCTCATCCTCATCCCCATCCTCATCCTACC
>NC_032024.1:3456429-3456826 GCF_001865875.1 Lupinus angustifolius
TCATCCTCATCCTCATCCTATCCTCATCCTCCTTCTCCAATTCCTCATCCTCATCATATCCGCGTCCTCATGCTATCCTCATCTTCATCCTCATCCTCATCCTCATCATATCCTCTTCCTCTACATCCTCATCCTCATTCTCATCCTATCCTCATCCTCCTCCTCCTCCTCATCCTATCCTACTCCTCATCCTCATCCTATCCTCCTACTCATCCTCATCGTCCTCCTCCTCCTCAACCTATCCTTATCCTCATCCTATCTTCATCCTTCTCATCCTATCTTCGTCCTCGTCCTCGTCCTCATCATATCCACATCATATCCTCATCCTATCATCTTCCTCATCCTCATCCTCATCCCCATCCTCATCCTCATCCTCCTCCTCATCCTCCTCCTCATT
>NC_032024.1:3456926-3458547 GCF_001865875.1 Lupinus angustifolius
ATCCTCATCCTCATCCTCATCCCCATCCTCATCCCCATCCTCATCCTCCTCCCCATACCCATCCCCATCCTCATCGTCATCCCCATCCTCATCCTATCCACCTCTTCATCCTCATCCTATCCTCATCCTCATCCCATCTTCGTCGTCATCCTCTTCCTCATCCCATCTTCGTCCTCATCCTCATCCTCATCCTATCCTCATCCTCATCCTATCCTCATCCTCATCCTCCTCCTCCTCCTCCTCCTCATGCTCATCCTATCCTCATCGTGATCCTATCCTCATCCTCATCCTCCTCCTCCTCCTCCTCCTCATGCTCATCCTATCCTCATCGTGATCCTATCCTCATCCTCATCCTCCTCCTCCTCCTCCTCCTCATGCTCATCCTATCCTCATCGTGATCCTATCCTCATCCTCATCCTCCTCCTCCTCCTCCTCCTCATGCTCATCCTATCCTCATCGTGATCCTATCCTCATCCTCATCCTCCTCCTCCTCCTCCTCCTCATGCTCATCCTATCCTCATCGTGATCCTATCCTCATCCTCATCCTCCTCCTCCTCCTCCTCCTCATGCTCATCCTATCCTCATCGTGATCCTATCCTCATCCTCATCCTCCTCCTCCTCCTCCTCCTCATGCTCATCCTATCCTCATCGTGATCCTATCCTCATCCTCATCCTCCTCCTCCTCCTCCTCCTCATGCTCATCCTATCCTCATCGTGATCCTATCCTCATCCTCATCCTCCTCCTCCTCCTCCTCCTCATGCTCATCCTATCCTCATCGTGATCCTATCCTCATCCTCATCCTCCTCCTCCTCCTCCTCCTCATGCTCATCCTATCCTCATCGTGATCCTATCCTCATCCTCATCCTCCTCCTCCTCCTCCTCCTCATGCTCATCCTATCCTCATCGTGATCCTATCCTCATCCTCATCCTCCTCCTCCTCCTCCTCCTCATGCTCATCCTATCCTCATCGTGATCCTATCCTCATCCTCATCCTCCTCCTCCTCCTCCTCCTCATGCTCATCCTATCCTCATCGTGATCCTATCCTCATCCTCATCCTCCTCCTCCTCCTCCTCCTCATGCTCATCCTATCCTCATCGTGATCCTATCCTCATCCTCATCCTCCTCCTCCTCCTCCTCCTCATGCTCATCCTATCCTCATCGTGATCCTATCCTCATCCTCATCCTCCTCCTCCTCCTCCTCCTCATGCTCATCCTATCCTCATCGTGATCCTATCCTCATCCTCATCCTCCTCCTCCTCCTCCTCCTCATGCTCATCCTATCCTCATCGTGATCCTATCCTCATCCTCATCCTCCTCCTCCTCCTCCTCCTCATGCTCATCCTATCCTCATCGTGATCCTATCCTCATCCTCATCCTCCTCCTCCTCCTCCTCCTCATGCTCATCCTATCCTCATCGTGATCCTATCCTCATCCTCATCCTCCTCCTCCTCCTCCTCCTCATGCTCATCCTATCCTCATCGTGATCCTATCCTCATCCTCATCCTCCTCCTCCTCCTCCTCCTCATGCTCATCCTATCCTCATCGCGACCTCATCCTATGCTCATCCTCATCCTACCCTCCTCATCATCCTCATCCTCTTCCTCATTCTATCCTCATCC
>NC_032024.1:3458647-3459544 GCF_001865875.1 Lupinus angustifolius
CTCCTCATCCTCATCCTCATCCAATCCTTCTCCTCCAATTCCTCATCCTCATCATATCCTCCTCCTCATCCTATCGTCATCCTCATCCAATCCTCTTCCTCATCCTCATCATATCCTCGTCCTCATCATATCCTCGTCCTCATCCTATCCTCTTCCTCATCCTCCTCCTCCAATTCCTCATCCTATCCTCCTCCACATCCTATCCTCTTCCTCATCCTATCTTCGTCCTCATCCTCATCCTATCCTCATCCTCATCCTCATCCCCATCATCATCCTATCCTCTTCCAGATCCTCCTCCTCCAATTCCTCATCCTCATCATATCCTCTTCCTCATCTTCTTCCTCATCCTATCCTCATCATCATCCTCATCCCCATCCCCATCCTACCCTACTCTTCATCCTCATCCTCTTCCTCATCCTACCTTTGTCCTAATCCTCATCTTATCCTCATCCTCATCACCATCCTCATACTATCCTAATCCTCATCCTCAGTCTTATCTTTGTCCTCGCCCTCATCCTATCCTCATCCTCATCCTCATCCTATTCTCTTCCTCATCCTCCTCCAGCAATTCCTCATCCTATCGTCATCCTCATCCTATCCTCGTCCACATCCTATCGTCCTCCTCATCGTATCCTCGTCCTCATCCTATCCTCATCCTTGTTCTCATCCTATCCTCATCCTCATCCTCATCCTATCCTCTTTCTCTTCCTCATCCTATCCTCTTCCTCATCCTCATCCCCATCCTCGTCCTTTCCTAATCCTCATCCTATGATCATCCTAATCCTCATCCCCATCCTCATCCTTATCCTCATCCTATCCTTATCTTCATCCTCATCCTATCCTCCTCCTCATCCTCATCCTCATCCTCATCCTATCTTCCTCCTCATCCCATCTTCG
>NC_032024.1:3459644-3459854 GCF_001865875.1 Lupinus angustifolius
CATCCTCATCCTTCTCCTCATCCTCATCCTCATCCTCATCCTCATCCTCATGCTTATCCTCATCCTCATCCACATCCTCACCCTCCTCCTCGTCCTCGTCCTCGTCCTCATCCTATCCTCGTCCTCATCCTACCCTTCTGTTCATCCTCAACCTCTTCCTTATCCTATCTTCGTCCCCATCCTCATCCTATCCTCATCCTCATCCTCATC
>NC_032024.1:3459954-3460516 GCF_001865875.1 Lupinus angustifolius
CCTCGTCCTCATGCTCGTCCTCATCCTATCCTCATCCTCGTCCTCATCATATCCTCATCCTCGTCCTCATCCTATCCTCATCCCCTTCCTCACCCTCATCCTCCTGCTCATCCTATCCTCACCCTCTACTTCATTCTACTCCTCATCCTATCCTCCTCCTCATCCTCATCCTATCCTAATTCTCATTCTCGTCCTCATCCTAGCTTCCTCCTTATCCTCATCCTCTTCCACATCCTCATCCTGATCCTATCCTCATCCTCATCCTATCCTCTTCCTTAACCTCTTCCTCGTCCTCATCCTCATCCTCATCCTCATCCTCATTCTACTCCTCATCCTATCCTCATCTTATCCACATCCTCATTATCGTCCTTATCCTATCCTCATCCTCATCCTCCTGCTCATCCTATCCTTATCCTCAGTCTCATCCTCATTCTCATCCTCATCCTATCCTCATCCTAATCCTCTTCCTGATCCCCATCGTCATCCTATCCTCATCCTCATACTCATCCTATCCTCATCCTCATTCTCGTCCTCATCCTATCCTCATTCTCGTCCTCATCCT
>NC_032024.1:3460616-3502428 GCF_001865875.1 Lupinus angustifolius
CCTTGAATTTGGTTGTAGAATGCACCAACAGATTTGTTTCCTTGTCTAATTGAGTGAATTTCTCCAATTAGTTCAGAAATTCTGAACATATCACCTTGGTGATATCTATCTCTTAAGTCATCCCAGATCTCCTTTGCATTGTCCATCCATAGAACAGATTGAACAATCGAGGGATCAATTGATTGAGTGAGCCAAGATGCAACTAGCTTGTTGCATCTGTTCCAGATGGGAAAATTCTGGTCATCAGTTGAAGGTTTTGGCATGGATCCATCAATGAATTCCAGCTTATTTTTGGTTCCAAGTGACATGGTCATTGCTCTAGACCATGAATGATAGTTCTCCCCATTTAACAAAGATGAAACAAGAACTGCACATGGGTTTTCGTTGGGGTGCATATAGTACACACTTGATGGATCCATGGAAAGATTTGTTGTCATTGTTTTGATGCAAGAATGAAGAATGCAATTCTGAGTTGCAGAAGAAGAAAGAGGGAATAAAAGCAAACAGTTAAGAGATTAACATGTTGGATCAGAGGCGCAACAGAGACACCCTTCAAAAGGGTGCTCTGATACCATGTAAAATGGCATAACTCATCTTGATGAATGAGAGAAGAAGAAGGTTGAACAAGGAGAAGAAGAAACTCTTGAATTGCTTTAATGCTTTAAGATATACAAAAGGGAAGACACATTGTATTGAATAATGCCTTAATTCATTGATTGATCAAGGGAAACCCTTGCTGCTTATATACCAGAACTAAAACCAGAAATAAACAGAAAACTGCTATAAAAGGAAACTTACCAGAATTAACAGAAAATAGAAAATTGAAAAATTGCCAAAAAAGGAAAGAATAAAAAAAACAGAATAAATGAATGATCTGGATGATCATTGCTGTTTGATGTTGTGGTGATCTTCTTTATTTTGGCTATTGGATGTCTCTTTTAACACAGTTCGACTAGTCATACTGGTTGGGTTTCATTTAAAATTTATTGGTCATATTTGTTGGTTTTGATTTAACATTATAACTTTTTTTTATGAAAGTTGCTTAATTTTTACTAAAATATTATTATGAATGTCCAAATACATAATTATGTTTGTTTATACATATAAACATTGTTTACCACCAAGATATACATTTTTTGATTAACTGTGAGTGACACTTATTTGAAGGAACAACCATACGTTTCAAAAAAGATTAGTTCATTACCAATATAGTGATATAATACTATTGGTTATATAAAAATGTGTAAATAAAATTATTTATCACATTCTTTATTAATTTTTCAACTATTGTACCACGCTACTAGTAACATACCATCTTTGATAACCAATGAACGTTCAATTGACACTAGAAACTCTCAGAGATTCCTTTTACAACATTAAGAGGATTCCAATTAGGCTACTGCTAGGAATGACAACGAACGTGTGTGTAGTGCCCAAACTCGTAATATTTGTGGGTACTCGTGCAGATAGTGGGTACCCAACGGGTTTTTAATTTTAATTATATATTTATATACTTATAATAATCAATATGTAAAAATAATTGTTACATTAATAATATGATATTTATATGATAAATTTATGATCATAGTATAATTTATTATGAAATAATAATAAAGTATATGATATATAATCTTAAAATAATAATAAATATATATAAAAATTTAACTAAAAACTAAATATATAAATTTGTGGGTACCCACGGGCGGGTATCACAAAACCCGCTCTCACCAAGCTATTATTGCGGTACCAATTACGAGTATTTTCACAGATACTCATGGGTCGGGCTTTTTTGCCATCCCTATTACTAGCCATGTATTAATATTAAGTTATTAACATGCACAGATGCTGGAAGATCTACACAATTACAAAGAAGTTCCAAGGCAATAAGTGATAACCACAAAATCTACCTTGTGGGAAAAAATGGTACTTCAATCAAATCCATGAGCGTACTTTCCTTATTAATTGATTATATTCAATTACAAACTTCAACCAACAAATCTATCAAATGTACAGCATTTGTTCTTTTTTGGATATATTCAATAATTCAATAACTAATTTCCAAAACCAACAAACTTAAATTTTGAGGCATAGATCCCCATCGTCTCTATTTTTGAAATTGGATTTGAAGTATGTGGTAAATTGGTTGCTTTTAAATTTCAATTACACTTGAAGTCATATTATAAATATGATGATATATTATTTATTTATTATATAAAATGATGATCATGCAATAAACTCAGTTCAAGAAATAGTATTTAGAGAATGAAAACAAAATAATAATAGCAATTTGCTTTTGTCCATTAAAGTATAACAAACTTCTAGTAACCAAACATGCAAACACTAGAAAGTAACAAGGCTTGTGCTTTTGTGATGCATTTTTAATTAGGCATTCACATTTATAGCATTAGGGTTAAACAAATTAGAGTTCGATCATACTAATGATCTTATAAAAATTGGATTATGAATGGTTGGATGCTGAACGACAATCGTTGGACTCCTAAACCTGGTTGTTGTGCTGGAACTTGGTCAGTCGCAGGACGTGGCTAATAAGAGGTGGAATGACGAGACGAGAGGAAGTTGATAACGTTTGATGACATGACAAAGCAGAGAAAATTTACGTGGATAGTGTAGTCAAACTATACTATCACACGTTTGCTATATTTTTCAAAATATTTATAAAAGTATTGTAATTTTTAGGAAATTCGTGGATGAGATCCACAAGTTTGAGGAAGTCGTGGATCAGAAATGCGACTTCCCTGTGATCTCATGTATTAGAGGCACGAGACTCTTTCACTTTTTTAGAAGTCGTGGACATTAAAGAGGATTTCCATTGTATATTTATAATAAAAAACTTTTTAGCCTAGTGGTTTTTGGTTTACAAAGTAATCTAGAGGTCTATGCTTCAACACTCACCTATGGTTTTCATTTTTATTTTTTTATAATTTTGACATTTATTATTTGTACAAAGACTCTGATACAATATGGTTAGATTCATTATATTCATTACCTAAGGGTTAATGTTGAACCATGGTCCTCTAAGTTACCATATAAACTAAGAATCACTAGGCTAGAGAGTTATTTTATTATTAATATACAATAGAAATTGTGTTTAATGTCCACGACTTCTAAAAAGTGAAAGTCGTGCATGTGAAGCATGACTTTCAAGGAGGAGAGAGAGAGTCTTGTGCCTCTGATGCACGAGATTACAGAGAAGTTGCATTCTCGGTCCATGACTTTCCAAAACTCGTGGATCTCATCCACGAGTTCCTTAAAAATACACTACTTCCGTAAATATTTTGAAACATATACCAAACGTATGATAGTATAGTTTGATTATATTATCCACGTAAATTTTCCGACAAAGTGAATGTTTGGAACACTGGTCAGCAATGACACTAGTTGTGGTGACTAGAGCGGCACAATGGTAGTGGGGGCAGTGTAATGTTGGATTGTTGGGTGTTTGACAGAAAATGATTTTTTGTCCTAAGATAATTCTATCACATATACCTAGTCAACCAAACAACATATAATAATATAAAAATATTAATTTATGTTATTACAAATATATATTTTTTAATTAAGTTAAATTTTTTAACTTCACTATTATTATAATTTCTCGTTCTCTATCCTAATTTCTATTACTTTTTTAATATGCAGTTTTAGTTTCAACGTTTTCTGAATTTCGAAAACCATAAACCAAACTTAATTAGTTTTTCCAAAAAAGACCAAACTAAATCATGAAACTAAATCTAACTACATTGTTTTAATTTCGTTTGGTGCCACCCGTTTATCAATTACACATGTGAAATTCCTCAAAAACACCGAAATAACTTAATAACACTACCTAATTTTACATTTGATATTTCATTAACAACAATTCATAGCCCTACTTAGAATGTAAAAAATATGGAGGCTAAAAACTTAAAAATTTATATTACATTAATTTTTTTATTGAATGAGAGCTTTTTAGTCAAAGTCAAACAGAGTTATATTGAAACGGAGTTCTAATCAGATACATTCAGACATTTTAAATATTTTTGGACTTTTGACTTGGTAATAAGACGTAAGTGAAGATTATTTGACAACATAATGAAACTATAAACTAATAATGAAAAATAGATAATAAATATTAGCATCGTGAGTTTTGAACAAAAAAATAAATAATTTTAGCTTAAATTTATAAATTATAATAATGTTGTAAAGTGAATTAATATATTATTCGCTCTATTTTGTAGAATGTCCTTTTAAGAATAAAAACAAAATAATATATTAGATCAAATTATAAGAAACGTTAAACCATATATATTTCATATTTCTTTTTTTAATTGCATATTTAATTAGATTTAACATTTACAACAAAAATATAATAAATAACAATAATATTTACAACAAAGCTAAAAGATAACATGTTTGTTTAAAATGAGAAGTTTACACAACTAAATTTAACTTGTATCATAAAGATGATATTGATAATGAACATACAAAATATCTTTTTACAAAATGTAAAAAATAATGATCATATGTTATAATAGTTTGACATATATTTCTTATAAACTTAAGTATATACTACTATAAACTAATGTGATAGTTTCAAGGTTTATATATTAAAGTTAATTCATAACTTATATTAGGTTAGAAAATGAGAGTCGGATTTTTAAAAACGAATTATGTTAAAAATTATATAAGTAAATTTTAAGTCTATTTTAATTTAAACATAAGACATGAAATTTATGAGTTTCATTGAATTCGACATGATAAGTGTATTAAAAAAAGTTTTACGGTAACTTCAAATGATCGGTCAGATCTAGCTTGAAGCCTATACTAAGTTAACCCAAATTCACCCGGATAACCCGTATTTACACTACTTGCCCTCATGATCTCGACGTGATAAAGAAGGGAAGCATCAAGAACCTGGATTTACAATTTGACCCACTTAGAAAAGATTCTCTTTCTGCAGTAAGAGCAATACTAAACCAGGATTCTCTTTCTGCCAACAAAGAATCTCAGTTTTATACTAACAAAAAGGCTTCACCGTTTTGGCCTCACCTCCTTTATTCTCTTCTCTTCTATTATTCTTCGCATTTGTGTTCTCCCATTTCACTCTCTCTCTCTTCCCACACAACGTGTTCTTCGCTCAGCATCATCACAACCAAACCAGGTTTCGTTCATTTTACCTTTCCCACTCTCACTTATGATAGATATCTCTACTGTTTACTTTCGATTTCATTTGCACTTTTTCTACTTTGGTTTCATCTATTTATTTTGTCCCCTTTGTTTTGGATTTAAGTAGAGGTAACTGTTTCTGAATTCTGATATTGAATCTGTTTTTATTTCATCCGCAATGTCCTTTCATATTTGAGATTCGTTACTCGAAGTGTTTTTAGGCTTTCTATTTTAATGTTT
Organism: Lupinus angustifolius; assembly: GCF_001865875.1. Lineage (NCBI taxonomy): Eukaryota > Viridiplantae > Streptophyta > Magnoliopsida > Fabales > Fabaceae > Lupinus > Lupinus angustifolius. Next base: position 3,466,020 of record NC_032024.1, read on the forward strand.
ATTTTAAATAAGGGGAAACTTTTACTTGTATGTATTTGTAGTTTGTAGTTAAGGTGTATAATATAGTTGAGAGTGAGATTTGTGGAAATATTTTAGTGCTTTGGTTTTTGTGTGATTGTGTGAAGGGATGAGTTGTGATGTATAGTGTAGGGTATGGGGATATATGGACTTTATGGAAGTTTGAAGCTTCTGGACTGTGGAGTAGTAATGAAGGAATGATTTTTTGCTGCAAATTTCTAATACTTACAATGGATATGGAGTTTCTCATTAAGCATTGATAGTTTCTGAAAATGTGACATCCCTGAAAGTTAGGAACTTCTTATTTTAAATAGTCTTGCATTAGTTAAAAGATAAAAAAAATAGAAACCTTGCATTTGAAATCGCATCTTTTAAAGTCTTAATGTATCTGTAACATGTAATGAATGCATTTATGCACAATCAATGAGGAAGTTTCACTGGGTAATACCAATATACGACAACTTCTCTTACTCTTTTCAATTGTGCCTCTAGATTTTGTATTTACCACGGTCATGACCGTTTGTGAATTTAAGAGACACATTCATCAATTCCAATAGAAAATGATAAACATGAGCCTCTCTACATGTATTCCGTGTTGTAGTTTACCTTCTTTGGCATGCAGATAGATCTTTAAGTTTGATTTTCTCATCTTTTTCTCTCTTTATTATTGTTACTATATTTGTAAAATGAAAATTGAAAATGATATGTAGGGAGATTTTATTTGGTTTTGTTAGCGAATGGTTAATGAATTTGCTTTTCCGGGTCCTTAACCATTGGCCTAAGTTGATATTAGCGCTAACTCGCGCTATAGTGGTTCCGTGGAGTGGATTGGAGGCTGTCCACTATGCTTTTGCTCGCCAGGTTGTGTTTTGGGTAGCGGGCATCACGACCTATTTTTGTGGCGACTTGTTGTTCCATGTCAGATCTATGCCACCCGAACAGGCCCTATTCTATGCAATGGCATATTGCATGTAAATGCTCATGATCTTTTGAAAAACGCATGCCAGATAGTCTGTTTACATATTCTAGTTTTTAACATATTAAAAAAAAACATGTAGTTGCTGACTCCACCTAGTGAAATTAAGACTTGGTTGTTGTTGTTGTACATGTAGCTAAAATGGTAGCATACTCTTCAACTTATCCTAGTCAGTGCCCTATTTACTTACATTTTAAAATTCTGACGTGGTGTGTTTTGTCTTAAAGGAAAAAAATAGGGTTTACTTATTCTATGTGGTGCGTTTTGCATAATTACATAGGCAATATTTATTCAAATATTATTCTCTAGTTTTCTTCACTGGAACATGTTCCTCTCTTCTTTTTCCACTTCTTTCACTCCTTCCCTTGTTGTCTGTTCTGGGTTCTTTTTCTACAACTGAGAGGCATTCTTCTCTATTTGCTTCTTTCTTCACCCTTCCTTTAATTACCCACTCCTTACTTTTAAACTTAAATTTATTTGAATCATATTGAATTTGAATGTGAACGACAATGTATTTTGATTATCAATCATGACTGTCTTCAATTGTGTTTTTATTTTTTATTTTTGAACATTTATATGTGTAGATATAACTTATTTATATTGTTTCCCTAAAAGTCCCAATAGCAGCCATCCCACTACTCGTTTTAGCGTTTTTGGCGTCGACCGCTCCACGATCCAAGATTGACTACTTAGATATATACACAAAGATGATATTTGCTGTATGTTAGGTTGTTTTATAATTCACGAAGTAGAATGTCAAATATGTGGTGGATAAAGCAGATGACTGATCATTTTCAGAAAATTGGACTAAAGGAAAATCACATTCGTACTTCATACAATATAAAATAGTTGTTCGAATTTAGGTAACATAGATAGAGTTAGTAATGGCTGAATGGTGGAAATAATTGAGATCCTTGGCTATTGTGAAAATCATGTAGGTGTCCATTTGTAGAAGAAGATGATGCAGGAGAAAATGACTTGCTGGAATGAGTATATAATGCAAGTGGCTATGGATGCTATGGATGCTATGGCTATAGTGAAGATCTAGATCTCTATTGGATTGAGTGAAAAAGAGAAGAATACTAATTTGAAAAGTTCACTTAATTTACCTTGCCTGCTCAACAATCAAGTCGATTCAGTTACCTCCAGATGTACCATATCACTTCACTTAATTTGACTGGCCTTTTGCCAGAAAGGCTTACAGTTTTGGTTGTGTGATTGTTGTGTTGAATTATGCTTCATACATACAGAGAATTATATTTTATATCACTCGTTTTGCAGGTGTTTGATTATCTTCAGGCTACCCATGTGCTGCATTGTCTTCCATTTGGGTGAAATCTGATTAAAGAGCCATGCATAACGATACTAGTACCAGTGCCCCCCCAACGTCCGGTGGTCGGATTAGGCACCGTAAACGCTCAAATGAGGTTAATTGTTTAAAGTTTGAGTTTCTCAGTAAACCATCTTTCCATGCATAACTTTCAATTTTTTTTGTATTGTTGTGTTTCATGTTGAAATTGATTCTAGCTACACTATGGGTGATATCCTAAAATTTGAAGAAAACATGATGCATTATCAAATATATCTAATCAGGGAAAACAATTTTTTGGAATTTGTGTCAATTTTTTATTTTTAAAAATAATCTGAAGTTAATACCCTTTTTGTCATTATTATTAGATTCCTTGTTGATGCTGTTGTCTACATGGATGAAATTGATGCATTATCTTTCTGGAAAAAAATGTCTATATAATATGTACCATCTGAAGGTGATATATTTATAACTTCTTTGTCTTTATCTCAGGTTATTCCGGAAGATAGCAAAGCAAATGGAACGCGGTTACTTGTTAATGACAAAAGCAAATACAAGTCCATGATAATTCGTGCATATTCATCCATTTGGATGATTGGGGGCTTTGTGTTAATCATCTATATGGGTCACCTCTATATTACAGCAATGGTTGTTGTTATCCAAATCTTCATGGCAAAAGAACTTTTCAACCTACTCAGGAGAGCTCATGAAGATAGACAGCTGCCAGGATTTAGGCTATTAAATTGGTATGGTATCTATCACAAATCCTTGCTTCAAAGCAGTGTATTTGTTGTTTTGAAGATTAGCTAGTTATAGAATGGCCAGAAACTTGCTTTGTTTTTAATGTTTTGATAACTTGTTCTATATTTTATTTCTCATTGACTTTTACTATTTCAGGCATTTTTTCTTCACTGCAATGTTATTTGTTTATGGACGTACTCTGAGTCCACGCCTGGTTAACACAGTTACTTCAGACATGGTTTTATATCGGCTAGTGAGCAGTCTTATAAAGTATCATATGGTTATCTGCTACTCCTTGTACATTGCAGGTGACATGCATATCAAATTTATTCTTTAATGTTCATTTGCCTGTGCTTGTGCAATGTCTATACCAGATGCCTGACAAATTTCATGCTATTTTTTTAAAGATTGATTTACAGGCTATTTTTCACTTTTGTGAGGATTCACTAATGCTTTGGTTATTTTTCCTTTATATTGATTGGGCTCAGGATTTATGTGGTTCATTCTCACATTAAAGAAGAAGATGTACAAGTACCAATTTGGTCAGTATGCTTGGACACATATGATTCTGATTGTTGTATTTGGGCAGTCCTCCTTTGCTGTGGCAAGCATTTTTGAAGGGATTTTCTGGTAATATAACCTACTAAAGGAAATAATGATTATCTTACAATTTTGCTAAAAAAACATTTTTGGCCGTCTTTTGAGGTTCCTCTTTAGCATGATATCATATTTAATGGCACTGTTCCTTATCCACATGGAACACTTTTTAGGCTAGATTTTTTTAATTCTATTTGACTGATCTTTGGTGCCACAATGATCACCTCATAGAATGGTTAAATAATTATATTTTGTCCAAGAATTTAAGCATGACATGCATAAATCAGTGGGCTTGTTGGCTAAGTCCTACATGGTCTTTCAAAACAAGATTTTAGTGGAAAAGATTTGGGAGACACATACAATATAACACAATGATGTTGTTTGATCCATGTAGTTGGCCACTTGGCCTTGCCTATTGGGAAACTGATTTGTTGTTTCTCTGTTGTTTACATAGAATGTCTCTATTTAGTATATCATCCTAACACTCACTCACTCCCCAACTATTTTTCCCATCTCCTTTTTCAAGGTTTGAGTAGTATTTATTCTTTTCCCTCACTAAAATTTGTATTGTTTATTAATTACACCAATGAGAGTGCATCATCTTGAACTGCTCAGGTTTTAAGTGCTTTTATATGTATGCATGCATGCATCTTTGATAGAAGTGTCTTCTTTTTTAATATGTTGCCATTGCTTTGACACAAGTAAAACATCCCACAGTCACCATCACTATTTTGTGGCTTCAAGACGACACTTTGTATTGAGAATTGAATTGATATTAGTGCTTTCGTTTTCTTTTACCATGCAGGTTTCTTCTTCCAGCATCACTAATTGTAATTAATGACATTGCTGCTTATTTCTTTGGTTTCTTCTTTGGAAGAACCCCTTTGATCAAGTTATCTCCAAAGAAAACTTGGGAGGGCTTTATTGGGGCATCTGTTACCACCATTATCTCTGCATTTCTGGTCAGTACAGTTCCAGTAAAAGATGTGATAGTTGGAGTGGGTGGGGGTATTTTACCATGAGTTTCGGTACAACAATAAGTTTGCTTGCCTTATGACCCTCAGGTTATGGGTTTAAATCTTGGAAACAACCTCTTATGATTGGGCCACCCTATTTTTGGGGAGCTCTTTTCACTGAAGCAGACTCACTTATGATGCTTTATATTATATTCCTGTATTTTTGTAGCATTATTAAATGCCTGCGACTACCCAAATAAACTGTGGGAAAGCTTAATCAGATTTGATTTTTTTTGTAATTTCTGGCATTTGATGCTTCCTGAATTATATGTTAATATTATTGTACAAATTACTTTTGTAGCTTGCTAGCATCATGGGTCGGTCTCAATGGCTAACATGTCCAAGGAAGGTTAGTATATATCATTACTAAGTGATTATTAAACACAACCAAGTAACTAATGTTCATGTCTCCGTGGGAATATGCAGGATTTATCAACTGGTTGGCTTGACTGTGATCCTGGTCAGCTGTTTAAGCCAGACTCATATTCCTTAACAGGATGGTTTCCTCAGTGGGTAAGCACTTGTCATTTAGCTACATTTATAACCCTTGAACCCACATACATATATAACCAAGTTTGGTGAGCCCATTCAATGAGGTTGCACTAGTCCAAAATTCAACAAATAAGTAATAATTTCCCCAAATTCACCTGCACATTCAAGAAGCCTCAAGTAGCAAAAGCAACCTCAAATTAGGCTTAGAGACTCAAAACTTTTGATGGAAACGAGTGGAACCGAGTCGAACCAGAGTTCAGCTCGGTTCAACTCGATAAGGATGAGTTTGGCTTGAAACTCGTCTCGAGTTCGATACAAGCTATTTTTTTAGCTCGAGTTCGGCTCAACTAAAGTTCGCGAACTGTTCGGTTCAATTCGAATTGGTTCATTTAGACAACTTAAATAGTTAATTAATTTTTTAAAGAATACTCCAAAATGTTTTTATATATAAATATAACATTGTTTATATATATAAAATAATAATAAATATAAAAATAATGCATGAGTCACATATATATATATCGAGTCAGCTCATGAACCTAACGAGTCAAACTATATCCAACTTAAGTTCGGCTCATTTATTTAATGAGCTCAAGTTCGGCTCATTTATTTAATGAGCTCAAGTTCGGCTCATTTGGTTCATGAACCGAGTTTCGAACAAATACCGAGTTGGTTCGGTTCATTGAGTCAAAAGAATCTGAAACATGTGGAATGTGAAATTGTATCTGATACGAGCCTTGGAAGAATCACACGACAAAATTTACCATTGTGGTTTGAGAGCTCAAAATCATATGATCTCACCCTGAAATCCCATACTTCCATTGTGGGACTCAAGTCCCACAACTTGCAGTTGTATCCTAATTTCACTAGGCTCTGCAGCCCTGGCACCCAAGCAGGCCATTTTTGCAGTAGCGCTTGACAAGTCCTTCGTGAACGCTGCAGTTCTGGGACCATTACTTAAGCATCTTGTTTGCAGCTACGAGACATTGTGGAAAGCCCTAATACCAATTGATACAAACCTTGGAAGAATCATACCAAAAAAGCTAGCCTTTGTGGTTGGAGAGCCCTAGGCCATATAAATCCCACACTGGTATTCCATACTTCTGATGTAGTCATGTGGGACTCCTACCTTACAACTGGATCTTTACAGAATCAGACTCAAAAGTGGCAGAGGATTTAAAATGGCTAGGTCAGCCAATCGCTTAAATCAGCTCAGTTAATGACTTAAATCAAATCAGCTCAAGTCAATGACTAGTCAATTTTTTCGTGAATGTTAAGAAGGTTAAATTTGAAACGTTCTTTGTAACTTCTCTTCTAAGATATAATTTCCATTTGCCATTAAATACTAAAGGCTAGAATTTGATTGCTACACTCCAGCTTAGCTTATAAAGTATGACCATACTGTCATGAGATGACAATCCAGATTCCTGGAAATATCTGAAAATCATAACCTATTGCATTCTCTCTTGTCCTAAGCAGTTTCCTTGGAAAGAGATATCAATCCTTCCAGTTCAATGGCATGTTTTATGTCTTGGCTTGTTTGCTTCAGTTATTGCACCTTTTGGAGGCTTCTTTGCAAGTGGTTTCAAAAGGGCTTTTAAAATAAAGGTTTCTCTCCCCACTCTCTGCACTTCTGTTTTGTGTTATAGGCAAATGAGTTAAGTTGTTCATTTAGGTCTAAGGTATAAACAGATTTGCTTCCTGTTCTCACTTGTGCAGGATTTTGGTGATAGTATTCCAGGGCATGGTGGAATTACTGACAGAATGGATTGCCAGGTACACTATCCTGCTGTTTCAGTATAAAGATTTATTGTAAATTGGTAGTATTTGACTACTGAGTTGTATATATCATCATTCATGAACAACATTTAAAATCATGGTTTCTCTCCCACATCTCCGCCTATACCCCCAACAAAAGAAGAAGAAAAAGAACTCCTTAAAAAAAATTACACACCAGTAAAGATGATCATGTAAATTAAATAATGGTTAATGAGATAAAATGAAAATTTCATGTTCACTTAATCCAAGTTTGTAGTCAGAACTCAGAAACATCCAAAGGATCTTCAATGAACTCACGCAGAAAAAAGGATCTTCAATGATAAAGAAACATATACAAGGGTCTGTTGGTGATCCAGTCTAGTTAGTGTGGATGCCAAATAAGTACCCCCCCTCCCTCTCTAACTTCCTCCCCTCTCTTACAATTTAAGTGCTGCCCGTATAGTTCATGTTTGTATCTTAGGTCTTTTCAGTTTGTTTTTTTGGCTAAAAGTGGAAGCTTAAACTATCCCAGTATCCTACTTTAAATTTACAAGCAAGATTTAACCATTTTTTTCCTGTTGTAGATGGTAATGGCTGTATTCGCGTATATATATCATCAGTCATTTGTTGTGCCACAAAGTTTCTCAAATGAAATGAGTTTAGACCAGGTATTGTGTAATTTACTTTGTATTTCTATTAATTTAACATTTTTAAAAAATGCTTTTTTATTCATGGTGCTACCGGTCTTCTCAGATATTGATGAACCTGTCATTCAATGAACAACAAGCTCTATATATGAGGCTTGGGGAAATGTTGCAACAGGGGATTCAGGGGCAGTCTTAGATCCATGCCATGGTGTATTCTACTCACTTTCTATTGTGTTTTCTTCTTTGGCATGGAGAAGTGGAAAAAAGGTTCTTTGTACATGTGTTCTATCCTGGTGAAATGGGTCAAAGATTCAAGAAGCTGTCATGATGTGTATAGTGTATCTTGAACACCAATATTTTGTTCTCCATTTCTTTGGCTTAGTCTCAAATATTTACTTATGACTTTGCTTGAACAACCATTGCTTATTCATATAGCCAATAGCAGAGTTGAATGCCTGTACTGTATTCAATTTTATTAGGGGAGTGTTCAACATTTTTCAACTACCTTTTAACCAATGTTCTGTTGTAATAAGCAAAAAATCCTATTCTACTATCACATTTTGATGTAAAGCAGCTAGCTTTTAAGCATACACACTGTAGGATGCGATCTTTCTACCACAGTACTTACTATGATTTCACATGTCTTGTGTTCACTCTTACATCAAAAAGTAGACCATAGTTTTCTATACTAGCTTATTTACATGTCCAAAAAAATATAATCATTATGCTCGGTAGTGTTCTTTACCAAAGCTTTTGATGGGATGCATAATATGGCTAGTACTCACTACTCAGCTGCAAATCAATATAAACTAATTTTAAGTTGCATAGAACATAATTCCTAACTGGCTTTCAAAAAGCATCATATTAAAGCAACATTAGTTTGTAACATGTTATGTTATGATGCTTTGAAAAAGCATTGAAAGAGTTAAAGCAGTTTTTGCATTCCAAAATTAAGCAGTTTTTGGTACCTTTAGTTTTGGAAGGTAAATTAATCAGCTAAAGCAACATCAAACTGAGTACGAAATTTGAAAGAGCTCCAGAAAAAAGAATAGTAATATAACAAAACCTTGAAAGGGTTACACAAGATGTTACAAGTAAAAGGTCAGGTGATTCAATTGAGAATCCAACAATCAGTACTGCAAAACTTTTGGTGAATGTCAAGGCTTAAGAAAGCATCCATGTAACTGCATAAATATGGTACATATCCTAGTCTATAACAAAATATGTAAATAATTGATCATCTTTTTAAGCCAATCTAAACCAGAAAAACAAAAAAAAAAACTGAGTATAAATAGAACATGATTACTAACATCTCTTTTCCAAAATGTATTATGACAGAAAGTTCCATCTTCTAGATTTTCACTTTACTGCCTTTTTGATTTCTCAATCTTCACATAGGGCAAAATACCCATTAAAAGAACAACTTTTGGAGACCAGTCACGCTGCTGAGCACGGCAAAACATCAAGAACGTGTTGGCAAAGTACGATTTGAAACCCATGAAGACATGCCAGAAAGCATGACCCTGTGGATTAATAGGCCAACGGGATATCTCATTGCAGAAAAGACGATCACCTAACCAAAACAAACTTCCTAACACAAGAGTAGCTACATATAGCTTTGCGAGCCGCTTGGCTAGCACATCTTCAGTATAAATGTAATACTTGTACATTCTTGGAGTGCAGAGGAGACAAAGAATGATATAATGCACTTTGAAGCCGATACCCAAATGGAACACTGAATGCATGACAGCGAAAGCAGCTCCATATAAAAATAGGAAGATGGGCATTGTACTGCGGTAATGCCAATCCGGAGAGTGGAGGATGTACACATATAGCAACATCTCCCATACCATAGGAGTTTCATCACTCTGCTGTTGCCTATTTAAAAGTATGAAACTGAAGAATAAATAGTCATTCAAAACAAACAGATATTCATTGACAACTTAATAATGAAACTATGCATTCAGGTACGAACACACACAAAGCAACTTTAACAGAAGAAAATGGTTACTTAAGGAGACTAATTCTACAGGAGAAGCCATGCATTTATAACAAATACCATTCTCTGGGCCCCATATCAGTAAATTAGTATTACTACAGATGTCCATTCCATTAAAGACCATTTATCACCACATTACACTCATTTAAACCATAAAAATGTATAGTATCTTCAAAGTTCCAACCACTGTAGTTAGTATCATGAATCGTACATGAATCTTTAGGCCTATTTTCTGAACCCAGAATTGTATCTTCTCATGAATTGTAAGATTCATGATCAATAATATCATATGAAATAACACAAATTCAAGTCATAAGGGTCATACATATCATAGTCCATAAGTCATAATAGCAACATAACACAACTACGTAAGTTCCAAGTCATAAGGGGGGAAATTACCCCCTAATTCAAACATAGTGACTTGAATCATGTATCACAAAATACCTTAATTGCATTATATAAAGTAATGTCATCAGTGAGATAGAATAAATATATATGTGATATTCGTGAGTTCAGAGAAAGCAATGCTTTGTTGCTAAATATGTAAAACAAGTGAACCAACATGAGGCTATTATGATGTATCCCTTGCAAACATCTTAAAAATAATTCAAATATTTCTTTAAAAGACAATAGTCATTTAGTTATAGTTCAAACTGACTAGGTATTAATATGAAAGCAAACAATCATAAATTTATATAAGTTACTGCAAAATATGGTCGAGATTAATACTTACACTCTTTGCAGAGTGGCATGATACAATATGCTTCCAATGGCAAGTGTCATATTTGATACATGCAGCACACTAAATCTTTTCTCAAACCGTTGTCTTAAAGCATTTATAAGACCAATGAAAGCCAAAATAATGGTTGGAATGTTGGATATTGTGTTATAAAACTCCGCAATGTAAGACGAATTTGCATAATTTTTTTCGCAACATTCTGTAGATGATGTCACTGGACCCCAGAAGCTAGAAATTGTTTCTGCCATTCTCCTCTACAGCCTAATGATTTGTTTATCTGTATCCAACACTGCAGAGTTCACAAATTCCTGCAAATCATGTGGCAACCAATTTATAAGGATAGAACACAATTCCGCCAAGCAGCACTCATAGATCATTTACATCGACATTTTAATTATAAGGGAAGTGTCATAGCTGTACTTGATCAACATAACATGAAGTCGCGTAACTGACCCGATTTTCAGTTACGTGACTCATGAAAACAACAACATTGCAAATCCACTCTAGTTCCGAGTGCAATTTAACGATGTGTTGGAATAGCAATGTAGAAAAAATGCAAGATAGAAAACCTCCAAAAAAAATCTTGCAATGGAAACCGGAAAATAGGTGTGCATGAAATTCATATTCAACCAACAATGTTAAAATTCCACACCAGACACAAACATGACATTGAAATAATTGTGCATTTCTAGAACACCCTGACATACATACATCAAATAGAAGTTAATTTTTATTAACCACAACAACAGTGACTTCATTGCATCAATACTATGCAAAAATATTCAACACAAAAACAATTGAACAATGTGTGTTCAAAAACATGATATCATAGATAAACAGATTCCTTATACCCCAGGATAGAAATAACCAGATCCAGAGAGATTAAAATCAATAAATCAAAAAAATCAAAGAATTGGTAATAAATAATCAAACTTTATCATATACTGCATTCAATTCTACCAACTTTTCAAATATAATCCAATCTGAACCGTGTTTGCTTCCCATTGAACAAAAGGGCCAGACAAAAAACCAATTTTTTTCACATTATGCGCAATATCCATCTGAGTTCATGCCAAAAACAAAAGAAGCGCATGCTTAATGTTCATGGGGTACAAAAAACCAAATGCTAAATACATAAAACAATAAAAAGAAGGTAAAAACAAAGAAAAAAACATACTTGGGAAAAATAATGAAGAACAACAAAAAGGGTTGTGAAAAATTACGTAGATCTCATTGTGGCTGTGTTGGGTTCTGTTGCTCTGTCTCTAAAAATAATATTATGTAAGGTATGAGGCTCATAATATCTTTTCCTCACACTTCTCCAAAATTCTTATTTATTTAATAATTTATAAATAAAAGCATTTAATGGGTGATTCTTTTAAATTTTAATAATGTTTTTTAGGAATAAAGTTAAATTATATCCTAATTCATATATTTACCTTTTCAATTATTATTAACTCTTAAATAAAAGTAATTCAAATGAATGAAGAAAAATATACTGAATATGTATAAATCTTTATATTCTTATTGTATAGATATTACAGAAAAATAGAATATTCTGGTAAAAATGCTTTTATATCATAATAAAAATTATGTATCTCATAAATTGATATATAATTGATTTGCAAATCAATTGTTACACAGTACCAAATTTAAAATAAATATGAATGGGCCGGGTTGCCAACCAAGATTAAATACATGTTTTCGATTGAGACTTTTTGAATTTAAGTGAGATACTTTTCAAGTAGTTCATGTAGTATATAAATTAAATTAAAATAAAATAAAATAAAATATAACTACAAATAATTTCAACTTAAATATTCGTATATCATAAATAATAAAAAAGATATTATAAAGATCGACAAAAAAATTCAATTTAAAACATCTTTAAATAATTGAATCAATGTAAATGGTCAAAGATAATAAATTTTTAAAAATTGAATTTCAATTTTAAAGGTGACACGTATCATAATATTATTTTTTCCATTTAAGTAGTGATTTAATGAAACATTATATGATCAATATAAACTATGTAGCCAAAATCTTATAAGTAGCTTGGAATTAACTAAAATTTGTTAAATAACTGAAAATAATATACAATATCCATTTATTAGTTGTTTAGTTATTTATTAATTAATTTATAATTATTAGTCGAAGTGAATAAATATATATACAATTTATCAATTTGTTCGATCATGTATTTTAGTATTTCTTTTCCATAAATTTAAACTAGCCATTTTCTATGCATGTTCATGCATACGATGAATTCATGATATTATGTTTTGTCGACTCAACTTTTGTAAAAACAATCCGATGCAAGATTAATGTAAGCTTTTATCCCCTAGGAGGTGAAGGATTAATATGTACTTTAGTGGGGGGCAATTAATATACTTTATTGAAATTCTCAATGGTAAAAAATGATTGGTAAATTACTGATAGCTATTATGATTTTTGAAAAATCATTTCAACTAATTTTCTTAAAACTAGCTTTCAAACATATAAGCTACATTTTTTTACAAGGTAGAAGCTCCTTTATTTTTTATTGACTAAATTATATCCACACTCTTTGAGTTTTAATAAAATTACATAAATTATATTTTTTGTATCTATATAAATCACCCTTGTTTATGAAGACAAAATATATTAAATTATGAAGACAAATATAAATAGGATAAGATTGAATGACTCTTCTTTATTTTTGGTTGGTTACAAAACATATCAATACTTTTAAAAAGATATTGTTTAAATTATTCTTATATTATTTTGTTACGAACCAAAAATTATTAAGAGAAATTGATTCTTATACCATTTGAAATTATTTATACATTATATCATATTTTATCTAACTTAATTACCCTGATCACATATTTTTTGTTTAAAAAATTATAACTATTACGATTGCACGAGTGTTAACTGTATGTATATAAATTATGTGTAATTTATGTGTGAGCAAAAAACTAAGAGATAATTTATGTAATTTCAATAAAATTCAGGTTTGTGCAATTTACTCTTTTTTATTCTAAGATGACTTAAGTAGTTTATTGATTGAATGAAAATTACAAGTTGTCTGAAAACCTAAAAAAATCATTTTATGTCGTATTTAGTTTGAAGAATAAATTATCTCATATGAGTATATAAGTTATCTCGTCCATTCATTACAATTATGTCATGTGTTTTACTTAACTATTTTCTAAAATAAATACTTTTAAATCCTAAAAAAAAAGGAAATGTGTCATAGTTATAATGATGAGATGGAATAACTTATCTTCTAGTATGAAAATGGATTTTATTCTCTTTAATTTGATATATATTAGATTTTGCGGCTTTGTTCTAAAGTAAAATAAAAACTCAACCTGAAGACCCATTCGGCCCATTAGAAACACTAAGTTGGGTTCTAAATTTTATATGTAGCCGACTTGGCCCAATTACTTCTAAGAGATAAATGTTTTTTAGATTCGTTTCGACTTTTGATTAGGAATAAACACTAAAATTATTAACATATATAAATCATCAAACTAGTCAAAGTAGTAAGATATTGATATAATGATTTAAATACCTTTTACTAACTAAATTGCATACTGGTTAAACAAAATATAATTAATGTACAAAAAAAAAACAAAATATAGTTATAACAATGTTAGGCCAAAGCCTTAAGTTGCTTCTATTTCTAGCATGGAAGTAAAATAATTTGAGTATAATATTTATGTATTGTCAATATAAAAATTTATATATAATCAATAAATCATTCACTATTCATTTGGATTAGTTAAATCAATCTCACACTGACATATAAACAATTATATATTTAGTAACAATTAGATAAAACGATAAAAGTAATAGGCATTATAATAGGTTTGTGTCTTTATGAATCGAATTTTACCTCATAACGACAGCAACATAAAGATAACGCGACAATAAAAGGTATTGTAATGGATTTTAGTTCTATATGAACATTGTCTTTTCTCTCTTATGTTTGTGTTTCATTGTATTGATATATGCATTTTTTTCATTTTTAAGCAAAAAAAACATCATTTTGCAATGCCAATTAGAAAAAAATGTGGATTTACCCGCCCACCCTAGTTAGGAAAAACCTCTATGTTCACATGTTTTCATTAATATGTGTCCCTATTTACTTGTTCTCAAATATATTGGTGTATGAACGATCTAATAGTTGTACCATAATGATTGGGATTCTGATATCATTTATATTTAATTATTATTAACTTTTTAGAAAAGTAATATGAATAAATAGTAGATAATGTATTAACTATCTATAAATTTTTATATTAATAGTGTATAAATATTACACTCAAGTTATTGACCATCACATAAGTATCCTCTATGACAATATGATATTCTAAAAGCCTTAGAGATGAGAGTAGTAATATAACACAATAAAATACGTTTAGTTTGTGTTGTGAGTGATTTATATGACTTTAAGAATTCATCTAGATGTGATGTTGTGATATCACGGTGATGATTAAAATTGATTTTGCAAATTTGATTTCAATTAAAATTTAGTTTGAAGTGAAATGACCAATATTTAAATTTTATCTACTAAATGCAAAAGCTAGAGTGAGTTGTTTATTTCAAATTTACCTTTAAGCCCCAAATCATGAATCTAGCTTCAAAACAGGTCACATGCACATACACTGATTGATACATGTTGAAAAAATCCACATTGTACTCGAATCGAATATGATTAATTAGAACGCATGAAGGTTTTCTCTTCTTCTTGATACAAATTTGATTAAAAAAAATAATGTATAAAATTGTACAAAGTAATGTATAAGGCTTTGATATAAATTTTAAAGTCAGGCACAAAATAATGTGCAATTGCTAATAAATAAAAATTGTTTCTTAATCATTCATGAAACAAAAAAAATTAAAAATCAATCTTAAAAGACTTCAAATAATAATGTTAATATAAAATATATCAACTTGTAAGATATAGTTTACATTTATGGGACGTATGGTACAGTAACCCATAATCATATTCCATGTTCACCCCTAAAAGTCTTAACACCCTGGAATTGGAATTGTTCCTCATTTTGTGATTTCCTTCATTAGTTTAAAAACAGATTTTAAAATACAAAGTGGCTTAAAGCCACGCGTCCTCAAAGTAAAAAAAATCAAAAACCCAAAGTCGAAGTCTAAAGTACATTTATATGGTAAATTTACCAAAGAATGCATGCACTTTAATGAGTTTCATTGAAATTAAAAAAACAAGGAAAATGTAAGAAAGAGAAATGTATGCATTATTATGGTAATAGTTTATATAATGCTAATCTCTCTTATATCATTTATTTTTTATTTTCACTGAACTTTACAAAGCAATATAAATGAATTATGGATGATATATTGACTCATAAATTTTTAGGCTTACAATGCATATATATTACACTTAAATTTAATTTTGTGTAATCCTTTTGTAATGAATGCAGTTTATTTCATATTTTTTATATTACCAAGAATATATCTCACTCTATGGGTAAGAGTTCATCTTTTTGTGATTTGTGGTCATCTCTTCCAATAAATATTGTTCTCAAGATCAAATTCTTAATCTTTTAATCTTTTTTAGGATCTAGCAAAATATTACATAACTTGATCAATATCTTATTGGTCCAGTTTGTTTCCTATTATACATAAATTTGATGTTCAAGTAAATTCTTATTTCATCATTACTTGCATTTAATTTTGCTTGTACATTGAAGATTTTTCTCTACTATTTATTTATCTATTTGTACTCATATTTAACAATTTATTAATTTCATGTAGGTAATTGACAAAATTAATATCTACTTAGAAAAGTAATATAGTAGGAGAATAAATATTATATAAATCAATAAAAATATTATATATTATTACTTAATTGTTTGATAACATAAATAAATATCAACCAACTCAATTGATAAGAGAAGATCCAGTTAAATCTTCAGCAAACTGCTTACAAATGTTAGTTTCACCTGAAACACCATGGAGCCCACACCATATGTGCAGAATTGGAATCCTCTCAAGGACTCTCAGGTATGGAAATATAGGAAGAAGTTTCTTAAAATATTTAATTCTAAAAATACCCCATAGTTTTCTACACCTGTACAAACCCTCATAGTTTTGAGAATTTTATTATATTAACTACCACTACATGATAAATGAGTGTGATATTTTAAACTAAAAATATGATAATGCAATTAAGTTAAACCAAATATGATATATTTTTTAGACAAATCCAAATAATATGCAAATAAATGCATCTTCATTATTTTTTGTTATAAAGTGCACCAACAATTCTAAAGAGATATTGTTTAAATCGTTCTTATACTTTATCATAATGAACCAAAAATAATAAAGATGTATTGACTCATATTATTTGGATTTGTCTCTACAATATACCATGTTTTGGTAACTTAATTGCATTTATCACATTTTTGTTTAAAAGATTACCCTTGTTTTTTGTGTAGGGGTGATTAGTGTATGAAAGTATAAAAATTAGGGGTTTGTATAGGTGTAAAAAAATAACGGGTAGTTTGGATAATTTCGCTAAAGCTCAAGAGTATCAGTATAATTTACTCTTGACTATTAAATATTAATGATATAAATAAATAGTGAATAATAATCTGACTATATTTTTTTTTGACAATGGATACATATTATTGTCAATATCTTTTTCCAAATAATACATTATTTCATATATTTTAATATTTTAACTTTTCCATTTTTTTTTAGATTTTTTATAATTTATTTTTCAATATACTTTTATTTATTACTTACCTTTTTATTCCATAGTTCTCCATTCCCCAAATTCCAACATAAACTGAGAATATTTTAATTAAACTATTCTACATAAACTGATAATTTATTACAATATCTGCATAACCATTAACACCGAAACAAACACTGAAATGTACATAAGGCTAATAAATCTAAGGAGCACAATTCTCTAGTAAACTAATGGGACATGGTCCTCTGTCGGATAAAAGTGCAGAGTTTCTCAATGAACTATCAGTTATGGTACATGAAGATCCTATATCCCTGGAAGCACAAAAGGCTACAAAAGCAAAAAAGTTATTTTTCACCAATTTGTCTACAATGTAGGAACACAACTATGTTTCACACAAGTTGTATGATTCCATATATCATTAGTTTGTGATTGATTAAAAAATATATTTAAATTGAATCTAATAATGAATTATTTTTCTGACTAATTATAACTGATGACACATCTAATAATGCAACTTGTAGGACAGTAAATATGCATACTACTTTGGTAGAGTGTATATTTCAGCATATCCAGTTTTTGAAAGTAAAATGCCAATGTTGGATTCTGCAAATTTAGGTTGTGGTTTGTATTCTATTCCGCTAAAATATCATTTTAGTCTTTTAATTTATTTGTAAGTTTTGATGTGTACATCTAATAAAATAAGGTGTCAATTTAATATTTTATCTTTATATATTTTTATTAATTTCACCATTCTACCCTAACAATATCACTTATACCAAAACATATCAAATTAATTATAATTTTTTCCACCTTCAGGGATAAACAACTAAATTTTCAATGGAAAAACAAAATTTGGTAGTGTATATTTAAGCAGAACCCATTTGAAACAAAAAGTTGGATTCTACAGATTTAGGTGTGTTTATTTCGACTATTTTTTATTTTTTATTTTTAATGAAATAAAAAAGAATGGTGAAAATATATTTATATTGTTGTTTTCATTTCATATTTTAGAAAATATGAATTCCATTTCCATAAATTCTAAAAATGAAAAAAATATTATTTCCAACATGATACTGAAAATTTTAAAATTGTTATCATTTTTGTTACTCCATTACTTCCACATCTTTTTATACTGAAATGGTTATTGTTACTTCCATATCTTTTGATATTTAATTTTTTAGATTATTCCAAAAGTTTTGATTTTTTTTTTATCATCAATATATATTTATTCCAACAAAACCCATATTTATTACTCATCTTTTTCATGTCTATTTCTTTATTTTTTAATTCATTTTTTAATGTGTATTAAATTTGGTTATTTTAATTAAATGATATCAAATTTTTGTGTCTTTTAATAATTTTTAAAATTATGTGCATAACCTTAAACATGAATTGGTGGAATATATTTTTAATTGCAGTCCACCAATATATAAAAATATCAAAATCAATCAATAAATGTCTCACTCATTCACATCATCATACATCTTTGTAATAGAATTTATTCACTTCTCTCTAAACATAACAATTTTTCTTGGCCATTCTTAATGGAAAGCACTTGCAAGTGCATGATGATCTTTATAACCTTCTTCACATCTTTGTGATAGCTAATTATTAAGTCTAACAATTAAAGGTGTTCAATGTATTGTTTACATAAAATCTGTTGAAAAAAACACAATTATAAAATATGAAGATATCCTATAAAATTTGTAGTTTGATTATTTTAGTGATTAGAATTTAGAATTGGATTATTTGCAAGAGTAATTATCCTCATATGTGAAATTTAAAGTGAATAGTTTTAAAAATGAAAATAATAATAACAAACATATTTTAAAGAAATGAAAACGTGGAAATAAAATAGTTTAAAAAAAAATGAAAACATGAATAGAAAACATCTCTTAAAAGCAAACTGACATTTACAATGTTGTTTGTATTCTACTTTGGTCAAAATATCCTAATTTTTTAACCTTATTTTAGATTTTAATGTGGCCCTGTAATAAAACAAAACGTCAATTAACCTTTATATTTCTAATATTTATCAATTTTATCATAACAATGATAGATTTTTATGGCAAATGCAAAATTTGTTGGAGATTTCTTTTCCATCAGAATCTACATTTTCTACCTGAAAACAATAGTTGTATATAATTTGATTTCAATTTAAGTTCTTGAATGATGATGAATATGAGAAGAATGAAGGGGATAGAGGAGTTGGTGTGCAAGGAGGGAAGAAAAATGTAGATAAACAGTTAATACAGAAGAATGAAATTGAATAACATTAGAAACATATAAAATTAAATTGACAGTATATTTTATTAAATATAAGATGAAAGACCAAAATTATTTATTTAGTTTTTACCCTTTAATTTGTTAGTAACAACAAATTCATGCATTCATTATTACTATTATTTTGGTATTACAAATGGTATCTCTTTACCTTTTTAGATAAATAACTAATCACTTTTAGAATTTATGATTGTCCATCCCAACAAATATTACTATCAGGAATCGAACTCTAAAGCTTAGATATCTAATAAGATTTAACATCATTAGATTAATGTCTCGTTGTTATTTGATGGTTGAGAATTCTCTGGTCCCTATTTAATTTATTGCAATTTAATATTTTTCTCCTCTCCCACCTCATTGGTTTCAGAAAAAAGAAAACAGCCCCTTCCTTGTTTTACAATCATTTTTTACTATTATAATGAAAGTTTAAGACGACATTAATTGTATTTTCCCCCGATTATAACTTTACTTTTATTATCATGAAAAGAGAAATATAATAGCAAAATAAAATGCAGAGGACAATTGAAAAGTGCATAATATAAAAACAATAATATTTTTTTTCAAAACAAATAATTTAATGATTTATGTAAAACAACTCAAAACAATATTTAGAAAAAAAAAGTAATTCTAAAAAATAAAAATTATAGTTATAATTCATTGTTGGTAAAAGGTACATGTTTGTTTCTGTTACAAAAGGCCAGTCAAACCTTCAAGTTTTAGGATTTGTTTTTCTATTCAAAAAAATTTGTGTTCTTTTAAGTTTTGAAGGCTTAACAAAAAGATTTTCTACTTTTACTCTAATAAATATTTAAGTAAATTACACCGATACCTCTTGGGTTTTAGCGAAATTACATAAATCACCTCTCACTTTTTTACACTTACATAAACACATAATTTTTATACTTTTATTACACTGACCACCTCTGCATGAGAAATTAATATAATATTTTAAATAAAAATGTGATAAATGCAATTAAGTTAACCAAACATGATATATTGTGGATACAAATCCAAATAATATATGAGTCAATATCTCTTTATTATTTATGGTTCGTTACAATAAAGTATAAGAGCGATTTAAACAATATCTCTTTACGATCGTTGATGCATTTTGTAATAAAAAATAATAAAGATACATTGATTTGTATATTATTTGGACTTATCTTAACAATATATCATGTATTGTTTAACTTAATTGCATTTATCATATTTTTTGTTTAGAAGATTACACTTATTTCTCATGCATTAATATTAGTGTAATGAAAGTATAAAAACAAATGAGGTTATGTAGGTGTAGAAAAATGATGGGTGATTTGTGTAATTTCACTAAAGTTCAGTGGTATCAGTGTAATTTACTCTAAATATTTATATTTTCAATTTTTTAATTCTATAAATTAATTACAAATTAAATCTCAAATTATAATATAAAAGTATTATTAATGTAAAAATTTATATTTTATATCATCTACCATTCATTTTTTAAGAATCAATGATAATTAAATATAAATAATACAACCACAATATATAAAATTTAAATAGTATAAATAGATACATTTTTTTCTTAATAATTAATCCATTTAAATCTTTTACCTAATGTGAAATGTGAGATTAGCTATTTGAATAGCTGCCTAAAACTACTTCAATGATAAAAATACTGAATGAATGTTGTTTTTTCCTTCTAAATTCTTCTATCCACATTCGACAGACCGAACCTGGACGCATTTTAAGGCTTGGTTCATTATATATAGAGTCTAAATTTTAGGCTACATTCATCCGATGCAATTAAAATCTAAAAAACCTCCACCGTTCTCACAAGTCCAACATGTATTCAACATGAACTAGTGTTATAAATATAACTCCATTTCGTTCTCTTCAACCATTCTCACTCCATCTTCCTCTTCTCTCTTTCTTTCATTTCAATCACATATAGTAATTTCAGCATAATATTTTATTAAAGTGAAGGCTAAAGAGAGAAAAAGAAAAAAAAGAAAAAGGGTGCACTTTTCTAAGATATATATATATATATATATATGATGTCAAGGGTTCCGGTGAGGTTTAACAGGGTGGCGGCGGCGTTTGATGCTGACGTGGCACGAGTGAGGTTGTGCGAGAGCAGCGGGAGCGAGCACTCGCCGGAGAGTTCAACGGATTTGTCTGATCTGGTGAAGTCATTCATGGAGAAGAACAATGAAGAAGGAGAAAAGAAGAGTCATCATAATGAGGATCACAAAAAAGGTTGTGATGATGATGATGAAGAGGTTGAGACTGATTCTGAGAAGAAGGAAATGTTGGAGGGTTTATTTGCTGGGAGTGATGACGATGAAGGTGAAAGGAAAGTGAAAGAAAATATAAGAAGAGAGGTTGAAGTTGCATGTGGAATTGTTGGAGACTTTTCAATGCCTGGATTCAAACGTCGATTGATGACTCAGTTGCGGGAAAAGGGTTTTGATGCTGGTAAGTAACATTACACAAACACTATCATGCAATTTTTATCATTTAATTGTATTTGTAATTGAACTTCTATCATTTTTTGAATCTCTATATGTTTCATTATGTCATCTATAGAGGTGAAAGAGAGAATAAAATATAATGTGTAATAAGCATAAATTGTCCATAGTTTTTTTATCTGTCACCGAATTATTATGCAGCTGTGATTTATTTTTTTGCTGCAAGCTTAAATGAACTCTATAATTTGATTCACTCTATTTTGGAAATTTCATGTGCTTGAGTTTAGATATTGTTGTATTTTGTAGATAAAATTAGAATGAATGTGTTAGATATTGAGAGATGTTACCTAAAGTGAACTCAATTCTAGATATATTGAAAAAATAAAGTTGATTTGAAGATGGGTGTCAAGAATAAAATGATTCTGGTTCCTGATATCATGATCTTTTGATTTGATTGATTAGTAGACTATGACTACCACTATGGCTAAGAGTGACCTAGATAGTTTGAGGGGAGGGGGAAAGGGTTATTCCTGATATACATGTTAGGTTCTAATTTGTTTAATGGAACCATATCCCCACAAAACAAAATCAGTGTGACAAATAGGAACCTTATGTGGAATATTCTTTTCCAAAAAGCATATTGAAATTGAATTAGGTGATTTGCGTATGATATTTACAACCTTATCTCTAAGGTGAGTTCTTTTTTAGTGGGTGAAATATGACTTGTTCTTATGAATCATGATTGAGAAACACCATTGGATGAAATATTTACCCCATTATATTCTTGATTAATTATACTATTCATTTAAATCAATTAACCAATTATGAACTTGTATTAATGGAACTTTTATCCCTTCCTTTCACAGGACTTTGCAAATCTAAATGGGAGAAAAATGAAAGAATAACAGCCGGTGACTATGAATACATAGATGTTAATCTTTCAGGAAAACGCTACATAGTTGAAGTTTCCCTTGCTGCAGAGTTCACAATAGCTCGTGCAACAAATCAATATACTTCCTTGCTAGATGTTTTCCCTTTAATATTTGTTGGTAAAGTAGAAGAGCTGAAGAGTGTTGTGAGGGTGATGTGCACTGAAATTAAGGGTTCCATGAAAAGAAAGGACCTGCATATCCCTCCATGGAGGAGAAATGGATACATGCAAGCCAAGTGGTTTAGTTCATACAAGCGAACAACTAATGCTGTTGCAACCAAAACATCACATTTATCTCCTCAGTCTTTGTTTCCAACAAGGTCTATTGGATTCGAAACAAGACCTGTGAAAGCACACTATTGCAGGGATGATTATGTGACTAGTACTACAGGTCTCAGAATTGGACACTTAACAGCTGCATTTACTTCAGATGGCTTTGGGGTATAGTTATACTCATATATATATGATTAATCCCCACATGGTTGGTTCAATTCATGTCATATGAATGGTGAAGGATGAAAAAAAACTGTGATGAAAGATTGTATACCAACTACTAGAAAAATATATCTAGTAATAGATTATGTGTATAGAAGTGCTGTTTTTTGTTAGAGATAATAAGTGATTGTGAAATGCCTTAGCCAAGTGCACAAAACGAGCTTGAGAACAAGCTTCTTAATGTAGTGCACTGGCCTATTTTTGCCTAAATTGTTAGCATATTTATTGTTTATTTGAGACAAAAATTGTTGTAATACTCCTTGTATATAGTAGAGAAATGGTTTCTTGGCAAGGGATTCAATAGCCTTCAAAACTTCCAATTACCAATTTCCTGCATTTAAATCTAGTTTTGCTTTGATAGACTTTATGTCTAACAAAAAAGATCTCTGTTTCTAGCGGGGTCTCATTTCATGTCTCACGCATATTACATATTGACATACAAATAAAAGAAAAAACAAAAAGAAGACAGTCTGATTGATCCGGATAACATCATTGAGAATATGTGATCTCTATACTTATGCCAACCACCAAGTTACTTTGCCAAACTGAGTGGTCCCATGAAGTGACCCATTTTTATAAGCACATGAAGAATAAACTGTGGCATCTAAAGCGAACCTTATCTCTCAATGCACTACCATTTCTGGAGTTTTACTAAAGACAGTGACAGATCTCATTTGAAATAATAATTGTAAATCAGGATAAAGTTGCACCAGATGGCATCTGCAGATAGAGTAACATTTTTCTGTACTAAAAGTCTAAATCATGATTTCTTTATTAAATGGTTCTATTCGATTAATCATTGTTTGAAATAATTGCTGGGATTATCATTATGTTACTCCATTATTAAAAAAACTATAATGTGATAGTCCACCCATATTCTAAATCGCCCCACATATTCTCTAACAAATACCCCTACTACTAAATATAAAAAAGTTTTCAATACAAAAGTAAATATACCCAATACAATGATAGAGGTTCAACATGTGATCTTACTTGAATCACAAAAAAGGAACACGCTGGTTAATGGTCAGCATTGCCATGTTAGTATACAAGATAAGTGATTAATGTTGCATGGTGGAAAAAGTATAAGAACCTAAATTGTTGGAGAAAAGTGAAGGAACAAACTTTACACATACATAAACAGAAGTTGAGGGATAACGTATACATTTTAATTCCATCATTTTATTGTGTTACATGATTCATTGATATATATTTTGTTTCAGGTATTCACATAATCCACAACCTTCTTTATTCTGAGACCCCAATCTTCATAAGGGTTAGACCAAACCATACTCATCCCAAAATTCAAACTTTCAAGAATTGGTAAGCTTCTAGTTTGTTCGCTTCCAACTTCTTAGTTCTTGCTTTTTCTTCTTTTGGTGCTCACTTTATCTATTTTTTGGTAGCGTGGTGCTTTTTGTGGAGGTTGGGGATGGTGGAGCCAACATTGGGTGGTGCAAGACGGTGTCGTAGATTCTAGTTTTGTGTAGCTCGCCGATAGTGCATGACCCATCCAATTTTATGTAAATCGGTCGATTTGAGACGAACCATGTTAGTTCTATTGCATAACTGATCCAATTTCTCAATCAGGCTCGTCAACTAGTTCATGGTTGAATCATCTAGGCAATGAGACTTCGATAATATTGCTCAATAACTTGAAAATTTTAATAAAGAATCAATATTTTCTTCATTTAGTAATAAGAGAATTTGTAAAAGGTTATAATAATAGAAGTTTTTAGTATTATTGAAAGGAAAGGGTCCACTTACTCTAAGAATAATGTGAAAAAATTTATTTTATATTCTAGTCATTCATTATTGGGGAATCTAATGGTTTGAACTAGTGTGTAGATCTAAATCATTGGATTTCTGAATAATGAATGGATATGATGTAGACTAAGTTTTTTTACATTTATTCTTGGAGTAAGGGGATCCCTTCTATTATTCTAATGTATTCAAAGTGTAAGTGGAATCAAGACTAAAAGTGAAATGTTCGATTCCTGACAGTCACGCATTCCGAACAAGGTTAATTCCTTACTCAAAATGGTGAAAAGATACCTCATAGTACCCAAAAAAAGTGTGGATGAGGCTCGTCTAGTGGTGTAACTCGCTAGATCCCCATAATGCCCATAATGGTTAAAATGTCAAATGTTTGATTAATGTGAGTAACATTTGTTAAGAGGGACAATCACACACTCCGAAAATGATTAGTTTTTTTACCTAAAAACTAAAGGATACCCTTGGTAGTACAAAAAAAGTTTGGGTGAGGAGAAAATAATGTGAATTATTTTGTAGTATGTTGGCTAACATGTGGGTTAAAAGACTTCATTGAATTGACCATCATATTTGTATAATAAAACAATTATATCGGTCAAATAACTATATGGGTCAAATTGATACCTTTTCTTTTAAACTTAACTAATCATACATTATGACTTTCATTTAAAATTATAATTTTTTACCAAATATTATTGTGGAAGATTAAACACACAACTATTATGTTTATTTATACCTCTAAAAACATGATATACCACCAAATCACATATTTCTTTTTAAAAAGTGATTTAAATAAATGTATTTATCATATTCTTTATCAGTTTTTAACATTTATTTTAGTATAATATATATGTATATTTAGTTCCACCTGTACGCGAATTAATCAATGAATCACCTAGGCGAAAAGATACAACACCATATCTCAAGAAAGTATAATCGTCATTGTCTCTTCAAAAATGAATGATAAATGATATATTTAATATGTATAAATCTTTACATTAATAATGCATAGATATTTTGCTCTTAAATCATTCTATTATACTAGAAATATTTTATGTAAGGGGAGAATTTATTTTAAAGAGAGTGAGAAGGGTGTTAAGTCATATATGGGTTAGACGATTCGAAAACATATCGAAATTGTATTAGATAATTAATATTTAAATAAAATAAAAATAGGAATTGAATAATCATTGAGTACATATTTAGAAATCCATACACATATTATCAATTTAGAAAATTAAAAAACATTAACTATATTATATCTATCATATTATTCATCATTCATATATATTATTTATAGACATAATATATCATATATTAATAATTAAAATTTTATTTACTGTTGGTACATATTTTATTTTCTCTCTAGAAAGTTATGTAAGTAAACAAGAAAACTATCATCCCAATGATTTTGGATTAATTGAGATCATTTCCATTACTAGAATGTAGTGTAAATATGAGTTTTAAGATTTATAAATATTTAATTTGATTTTTTTATATATTTGTTTCATTAATTCTTTTTTAAAACATATGCCACTATCTCCCAATAGGATTTGGTTTCCATGATTCCATGATAGAATCTCATTACAAAAGATGAAGTAAGTTGACTTAATAATAGTACATACTTTGGACCATCATGATTAGTCACATGATAAGGAGCACCACATAGAAGGAGTAATATCTATAAAAATAATCAAAAAACACTAGAGAGGTAATTGATAGATACATTAATAATGTAAAAAATTATTTATTAGTATATATTTTTCTTTCCATAAAGTTATTGTACATAAACAAGAAAACTATAATTCCAATGATTTTATATTCGAATCATCTCTGGCATTGAAGAGTGTGGTGAACATGGATTGTTTAGGTAATATGTGTCCCTTACTCGACTCTAAATATTAATCAGGTCATTTTTTTAAAACTCAAATCCGACCTAGACCCAAAGCTAACATTATCCTAAATATCAACGGGGCAACCTTTGAACTCAGACATGATCCTAGACCCAATTAAATATAATGCATATCTTTTTGAGATAAAGTCTTCTGAAT
This sequence comes from Lupinus angustifolius, assembly GCF_001865875.1. Classification (NCBI taxonomy): domain Eukaryota; kingdom Viridiplantae; phylum Streptophyta; class Magnoliopsida; order Fabales; family Fabaceae; genus Lupinus; species Lupinus angustifolius. Next base: position 3,493,013 of record NC_032024.1, read on the forward strand.
ATTATTTATTATTATGAAAATGTAATTTGACATATGAAATAATATATATATATATATATATTATTATTAATCATGTACATATGACAAAAAAATTAGAATTTTTTTGACATTTTCCACCAAAGAGACATCATTACTATATACATAATTGAATAAATATACGTACAAATATGATAAGTGAGTAACCATGAGAAACGTTCGAGCCAGATCATGTTTGTCTCATTCCCGAACCTAAATATTGTATGGTCACATTTTTAAACTCAAAACCAACCTTACACTCCATGAGACTCAACCCTATTTAGACCCGATCATGATTAGTCAAAGTCGAGTGAGTGAGTAGGGTTAGCTATTGTTCACCCTTAGAGAGTTTACTACTAAACTAGAGATAGTTATGAGTTTTGTAATTTATAAAAAAATTATTTAAAAATATACTAAAATCTACACCATTAATTCTTTCCGAAAGACTAGTAAAAAAGAGACCTCCCTTTCTAGAGAGGGAAAAAACAAGGGTTTTTTGAGGGGAAAGAAAAAAAAGAAACTTGAGTTTCAAACCAAGTCCAGATTTCACAATAGTAAATCATAAATAAAGACTAAGCTTAGTTTTGGTTTATTTTTTCATCCACCGAGGCGCGGATCAGGAAGCCCAGGGAGTTGCCACCAAAGCTAGGAGTGGAGTTCTGATCGGGATGGAGGGAGTTGGTGCCCGACTGGGGCGGTCATCAACACGGTATGGACCGGCCACGGTGTTCACCGGACCGGTGAGAAAGTGGAAGAAGAAATGGGTCCACATACCACCCTCTTCCTCTGCTTCCTCTAATTCCAACAACAATCACTCTTCTTCTAACGGGAATAACGGTTCCCATCTCCAGTTGTACAAGTGGACCCCAATCTCTCAAAGCCAGAATACCACCACCTATGACGGAAATTCCAACTCCAACACCAGCAAGGATGCGCCGGAACCATTGGAGGAGCCACCAAAGAGAAAATTTAAATATATCCCGGTATTTCAATCACAATGCTCTCCTTTTATTTTCCTTGTTTTTAGGTTGTTATATAATTACTGTATTCAATTCATTCATGATTCTGTTTTCATGAGTTTGGCCTAGGGTTTTTCTTTTTAAATTTATCGAAGAGTTGAGTCCAGAGCTTTACAAGATTCTGTACCCACTTCTTAGTTTTAGGAACATTAATATTCAATTTATGTGTTTACATTATATTGAATTTTATATCTTAGATAGTAATTTTGTGACTACTCTCCCCATGGTTAGTTGTAACACTGCCCAGATATGTGTGAAAAGTTACTTCGAGACTAGTTTAATTTCCCATTTTCATGTGCTGCTGCTATATGTTCTGCATATACATATGCAAGAAACATGTATAGGTTAATGCTGGAAAAATGCATTTGGTGTGTGACTGGTTCTGCCTATATCAACCAAACATGCTAATCTTGTGTGCATAAATGATGTCGAATATGTTGTTGTGGTTGCTGATTGGGCATTTTATGGCCAGATAGTTTTGCATTTCTATCAATTCTTAAGTCCATGTTTCAAGTTCATCGATAACAACAACAAAAACCTTTTCCCACCTGATTGCAATTGACAAATGACAATCAGTTGACCAAGGCAGTACATGGTATTTATGATTCTGGCACATTAACCGCATATATTCTGTTTTTATATTGAAGACAGTATAGAAAAGGAAGAGATTAAAATTTTGAGGATGCGTAATGTATAATATCAATTTTTATCTCATTATTCAGTGAAATGCCTTTTTTTGTGTCTATCCAAATGAGAAAGGTATAAGAACACATTACTTTCTGGATGGAAACTCCAAGAAATAATATTGGGGGTAAATTAGCTGATTTATCTTCTTAGTCCTAAATGTCATATTATGAAACTACCCATTCCAGAATTACTGCTTGGCCAAAAGTTCGGAGAAAGTAGAATCAGGGACAAGAAAATAGTTTATGTTTCTATTAGCTCCTTTCTTTTTTAGTATTACCTAGCCCCATGTATTGAAGTTCATTGTTTAAGTAATTTCAATCCACTCTAGTTTGTGTGCACCATGATGGAAATGTGTTAAGTGTTGTGCTAAAAGTGTTGAGTGGTAATAAGAATACCCTTCAAAGGTGATGGCAGTTTTATCCGAGGATAGATTTTGAAAATAACCTATGACAAATGCAACTATGCTACTTGAATGATGACCAAAAGCATAACTCTAGTGCATGAAGTGACACGATACAGTTCAAATATTGGAACTGAAGTTCTATGAAAAAAGAAAACGGAATGAGATCCAAACAGTGTTGGGAAAGACCTGGATTGTTTTGTTAGAAATAGAAAGCAATCATATCTTAGCAAGTTCGCATAGCGAGTTATGGCCCTAGATAGAGTCTAAGGGGAAAGAGAATCCGTTTGGCAGAACTAGTCACCCGTAGGCCATAGCCAAAAGCTTTCAGTCATTTTTAACTGTTTTACTGTTTATATAATATATGTGCAGGGGATCCTGATCTCTAACTCTTGAAATTCTCTATTCTTTATAGGGGAAAGTTAATTCAACTTCCCTATTATGGCAGATACTTCTTAGTTTAATACATCTATGGGATAGCTTATCGCATTTCCTTAGCAGATGATAATATAATTTCATTTCCTGATAAGTGCTTGAAGGATTATTCATAAAACATTCAAGATAAGCTTTTTTTATCTGTTCTAATATTATCAGAATCAGAACAAGCATGGCAGTTTAGTCCTCAAAAAGTTAGCAATACTATTTTGGCCCTCACGCTATGACTTTTGGTCATCGCATGATATCAACTTGGCAAACAATAACTTTTGGATAATTTTGATATAAAAAATGTATTATTTGAGGACCAAATTGATGAAATAATCCTTCAAGGACCAAAATGGGGTTCAATCTACTTTTAATTTTCTTAATGTGTCTTTAGTTTGTTAGATCCAAAGAAAGTGATTTGATAATGCTGTGTCACTACTCACTAGTAGGATTTCAGATTGGAGATAGTGACATACTGGTGTGGTTAGCACAGGTTGGCTGTCACAGAGTTAGCCGTTCTCACTTCTCACTCATTATTAATGAGTCTGTAATGATGCCATGACATTATTTTTTACAAATAGGTGGTGGGTGCTGATCACATACCTAGGCTTAGGCTATGGAATTGGTCTGTGTTGTAGTGTTCTAGACTTGTTATGTTGCCTGGGTACTTTATACTTATGTTGGAGATGGTTTGTGCAACCTTAAATGGTATTTGTCATGTTCCATATAAACACATTCTCTGATCTTAGGCGAAGTTTTGCATTCAGAACAAGAATCACCAGTGGTTTTGCTTTCCAAACCAATAGCATTGTACTTATAAATCATTGTTTAAATTTGTCACGCTGACAGTATTCAACGGTAATAACTATACTGGACAGACTCCAATTTTTCATGCATGGTTTATTCATAGCCATCCCTGTTACACTTGCATAATTGATGAATCATTCCAGTATTCCTGCTTTTGCTTCTGAATTCTGAATAATCTTGATGGCTGATGATAACTTAATACTGATATTCTCTGTTAAATGTTAAGAGGATTGAGAAGACATGGTAATCTGGACTGTTTGATAACGCAGGTTGCCGTACTAGAGGAGCAGCGAAATGAGGCTGCAGAAAATGAGGCTGCTGAGAAGGTTGAAGATGAAGCTAAACCAATTGCTGATGATCCAAGTGCTGCCGAACCAACTCGCAAGAATGAGAATTGGGATGAAAAACCTGACATAAATGATGTCCCGATGGAAGAAAGTGAGGTAAACCTTTGTTTTTTCGTTTGCCTCATGTTTCTCTACATATTCTTCCATATCTCCGAAGTAAATATTGTCTATACAGTAATGACTGTGGCAACAATCTATTGTTGTAGGTCTACATAAATATATGAAATGACACGACACCATTTCTGTGGTTAAGATTAGTTAACGATGATTCTCACCTGTCATGTCGGACTTTGGATACACAAGTTTTATGGTTCAAACAAGCAATATGCAATCTCAAATTTGTCTTGTTTGTTACTAGCTCAATGTAAAGTCCACGTAGTTGCTAGTTAGCTACTTTGATCTAATTTCTCTTTATTATTGACTTTTGGTCTTATATTTCAGTCTCAGGACAAAAATCAGGTAGTACGCCAAGATCTGAATGAAAGCTTGGATTTAAGTTTGGGCTTGACATCACATGATGATGGACATGATTCTGATTCAAAAACTCAAACAAGAGATGAACAATAACCTTTGGTGAACTCCGGTACTCGGGTACTGGAACTTGAACAGAGTCCTCAATTCTTCCGGTAACGAGAACATAAATGCTTCAACATAGACATTTGTCGGATGAAAGAGCATTTTGCAGTTAGCGTGCATGTTCATCTAGTGGTTATTTTAGGTTGTAGTATTAACTGCATATTCTATAGTATGTTTCAATTCTTATTCTGTGTCCATTTTGGGCTGGTCATTATATGCAGTGCAGGAAGAGATAATATACCTTTTCCCAATCATTGGACAGATTTTTTCCTAGAGATTTATTGAGAATTTGAGATGTAATGTAGCACATGTTGGACTTGCAACTTTACAGTTACTGTGTGCATGTAAAATGGATTCTTTAAATGCAAAAATTTATGTTTCCTAATGAAATTGTGTTAGTGTTCCCTCATTAAGAGGAAAGTGATCTATGCCATTTTACTTGGGTTTAGATTTGCTTGGTCTAAAATGTAAAAAACACTAGTTACGAGGCACTATTTGGCAAAGCAAAAAATGCCTATCGGTTGTTTAAAGCCTTAAAGGTTGTTTCATGGGGCGAATATAAGTCAAGTGAATTTACATTGGAAAACTAATGTCCAACATTTCTTGATATATTAAAATATTAATCTTCATGACAAAATTTTCATATATTCTTTTTTAAACAATACTGTAATAGCAAATTGATATTGATTGTACTAATAAGTTATTGACCTAATGATGTAAGACTCCGTTAGATCTCCAAGCTAACTAAAACATCAATGTTTGATTCATGTGAACAACACTTATTAAGAGAGATAGTTATATACTTAAAATTGATTAGTTCATTACTCAAAAGAGTGATAGGATACTCTTGATAATACTAAAAAAAATTGACATGAATCATACTCACCTAAGTGGGAGAATCCTCTAGTAGATGTGTATTGATATTGATGAGTAAAATAATGCAAATGTAGATACAAATGGATGCTGTGCGTGTTCGGCAAACAGTACGATTCCCATTTTTATGATATAATTAATTCGATTCTCATATGTTAATATATATTGATGGGGGAATAAATAAACTTGTAATGAATCACATGAATGTTGGACAATAACCTGATATATTACTATACATTGCACAATTATTATGAGCATTACAACAATATATAGACGTTGGCAATTTATGGTGATAGTGAACAATTTTTCATACAGTCTTATGATGATAGGCAATTATAAGATTGATTTACATTTGATGGCGAAAGTAAAATATGAAAATTACACTTGTATAATTACATGTAAGTCCTTTGTTATTTTTAATAAACTGCCTAATAATTTGGTAGGATTTAATTCCTAATTATGCTTTATGGCAAAAAAGTTTTGGCTTTACATTCATACTATTGTTGATATTGTGATATAGTGTATATATGCCTTTTCAATATTTATAATACAAAAGTTTTTAATATCAATATTGAAAAGCTGTATGTGCATTATATATTAATATCAACAATAGGATATATAATACTGTATATAGTCAAAAACACTTTCTAATTGCCAATGAAGTAGTTTTTATATTCCTTTTTAGCCCTTTAGAGTATCTTTCTATCTTTAGTTTTTATTGATGTGTGTTTTGGTGAATAGAGAAAAGAAGTGGTTGCAATTTATAAATTTGCTCCAGTACAAATTCTTCGGATTGATGTTGCTTGAGGAGAAGCTGTTATGAGTAAGTGGCACTCTATGAAGCACAAATTGCTCGAAGGGCAATACACTAATATTAGTAAATAAAAATTAAATTAATGATATGAAATATATTTATCTTATTCTTCTCAATCAATTTATATTTTGATGTTGATTTCCTTTAATTATTGATGTTGGCTAACATGTATGGATTTGTTCCTATTATTGTAAGTCTAATCATAATGATTTTCTTGTTGATCAATTAATAATTTAACATTATTATGTACACTAATTTAGGCAACATATAAAAAAATTATGAAGAAAAAATGGATGATAAGTAGAAAATAGTATAATTCTTAGGAGTTATTATGTTTTTGTTTCCTAAATTACAATAAGTTAAGTTCTCTTTTGGTTTTTAACTCGATTTTCAAAAAAATCGCAGAAAATAAATATAAAAAGAAAAGAAAAAAAGAAACCCCGAGTTTTATTTGTTATAATAAAATGTTAAATATTAATTGTTAAAATAACACTGGCAATATAAAAAAGAAAAAATAGTGTATGAGTTAATACACTATAATTACATTATTCATAATTCATATTTTAGTATTATTGACTTTATAATTCATATTTGTATATAAATCTTTACACAAATAATGTATAGTTATTATACTCTATACAAAAAATATAGTATCGTCATAATTAGTACAATGGATAGACCTATACACCAAATATCTTTTGTTTTAGATTAAAGATGTGGTGTCAAATATATTTATATGTTTAAAGATTTGTCATCACACTTCCTATATTTTCCTCCACATGCAAGCTGCCACTGTAGCTATACGGCATGCTTTCTGCGTCTTTCTCAGGGGACCAGTTGAGAGCTGGTTAGATCATTATGGATTATTGGATTATAACAATAAACCACCTTGAATTTGAGCTGCATATGTTGAACACACTCTTAAATCTAACAGTTTATAAGAGTTAAATTTAAGAGTTATTTAAGATTTATCATTTTTTTTCTCTTATCATTTATTTCACTTACTGTTAAAAAAGTTGAGTGATTAGTTACTTTGGTTTGGTTATGATAGTTAGTTTTTCTATCCTTTATATAAATGATACAATGTAATTTTGCTTTTCATTCTATTCAATATTCAATGAATAATATTCTCTTTTTCATCTTTCTTGTTTCATCAAGAACATCTCTCTTACCAATGGCTTCTACCATTTTAACATGGTATCAAAGCGAATTAATTATACATAGCGTGTTCTTTATCCTTCAAGGTTTCCGTTCGCAAAGAAAATGCAAAAGATCTAATTTCTCAGTTCCGCTTATGATTCTATCATTCCAAGATTCAACAAAGAATAATCATTCTCATTCTTGGCTTCCAATAATGTATCACATGGAGATGAATCTGCTGTAATTTCATTCTTCTTCTTTGAAGCTTCTTTGAAGATAAGGGAAGTGCCATTCTTTTATGATGCGTTGTGTTAGATTTTCATCTCAATAGGCACATTTCATGCTATCAATACACAACTATAAAATCAAGAAGATGGTATTTTTCATCATTCAACATTGATTTACTTTATTGTTGTTTTCTTGCATCTGGTATTAGAGGAGCTAGAGCTATGGAAAACAAAACCACTAGCTACCTTTTTCATCTTGCTGATCCCATTACAAAGTGCATGAAAAGTTTGTATGTATTATCAGCCTTGCCTTGGCATGGTTTGAAATCTCAAGATATTGAAAGTGTACATCAATTAGATGGCTCCAATAAAAGATCAATTTCTCAAGGAGTACTTCATGTTCACATGCATGGGGTATGGTGATTGTGATTGCAGGGTGGGATGGATATATATAATCATTCCAAATCACATGTTACCTATACCCGTTTGAGAAGATGTGGTTTTCCTTGGTTAGAGAATATAATCAAGATTCTTTGCTTTTCTTGGGCACATTGTTGTTGGAATATCACATGGTGTTAATGTTCTTTGAGGCTTGAGAGTGATGTTGACTTTGGCATCAACAAAGCAAGCCATGTAAGGTGTCTCCAGCATTTGGTGCACAATTGCTTCGTGCTAATGGTCTTGGAACTTCCATTGCTCATTTGGATTTAGAAGTTGTATTGAACAATAATGCAAGCAATGATCGAGTAGATCCAGAAATAGAAGAATGAGAAAATAATAATATGAAATTCATTCCATCATCAATCAATAGTATGGTCCCCAATTATCTTTCTTTTATAATACTCTATTTTCTTTACCCCTCTTTCTCATTAAACACACAACATTGTTAAAGTGTATAATTTTTCTTCTTTGAAGCAACATATTGGGATCAGGATTAAGGTCCATTTTATTTTCTCTCTTTCATCCATTATGGTTGGTTTGGCTGGTTAAGCTTATTTCAAAATAGATGGTTAAGCATTGGATGAAGTTGCTTCTACCTATGGTGGTTAAGCGTCATTGTTGCTTCACATTCAGATTTCAAGACTTGAAGATGAAGATTCACTCACCAGCAGGAGAAAGTATTAGAGTATATCATTGTGTCAACACAATTATTTCAAGCTTAGAATGCTTAATACATTCCAACTTGCAGGGAAATGTTAAAATAGTTGAGTGATTAATTACTTTGGTTAGGATAGTTAGTTTTTCTATCCTTTATATAAATGATTCAATGTAATTTTGATTTTCATTCCATTCAATATTCAATGAATAATATTATCTTTTTCATCCTTCTTGTTTCATCAAGAAGATCTCTCTTACCAATGACTCATACCATTTTAACACTCACCCTTATGGTTCGTTTGATTTAAGAAAATAGATGACTGAGATTGAGTGTAACTAGTATAACTTAACTTGGGTGTAAACGGACGATTCCTCATACAGTATAGTAGACCTTTAAAGAGACTAACAAACTATGTTAGACTTTTAAACACGATAGACCTAGGCTTTGATTTTTTTTAACATACTAATAGATCTGGCCTAAACTCTTATATGTTATATAGGATCGACTTGTTTAAGACAAAATTTAGTCTGATCTAACATATTTCCACCCTATCGGTAGACATTTATGTTACCTTCTTAATCATTTTACTTGCCATCTTTTTCTTTTGGCAAAACGCCAAATTTCTAGCCAATAAATAAGATGGTGGGTCTCCTTGGGATAATGAAGACAGATGAAGTACATGACATATAGCAAGCTTTTGAAATCTTTAACTTCAGAAGTGAATCTTATGGCCATCATGTTGGAGCATCCAATGCCTTTATAATAACAGTGGTGGCGCCACCATTGTCTACTCTCCATCTAAATTAAATAATTTGTAAGAGTCTCTATCGCACTAATAATAGCAATTTATTGTTAGCATTTAAGGAGTAAGAGAGAATTTATAAGAATCTCTATCCGTGAATGAGGATAGAGTGGAATTATCTAAAAAATGAGGATGAGTGCTACAATATATATATATATATATATATATATATATACATATATATATA
>NC_032024.1:3502528-3509641 GCF_001865875.1 Lupinus angustifolius
TATATATATATATATATATACATATATCCCACATAATAGATTTAAATAGGAGTATCATTTACTCTAAGAGTAAGTTTTTTATATCTTACCACCAATTATAGGATAATCTAATGGTGTAGATTTAATCACTAGTTCTATGAAAATCTTTCCACTCACAAATCACAATGCATAAATATGACACTCTAGAAAAAAACTTCTCAATCTAAAATTTCCAACCATTTTACCACAAAAAATAATAATCCAAAACTGTTAAGTGGCTTGTGTATTTGATTTTTTATAACTAATTAATATTGAGGATTGGTAGATTCTATTAGTTAGGTTTGTAAATTATGCATAAAACATCTATCACCGCCCTTAATTAATGGAATAAAGACTCTATGAAGCTTATCTAAATCAAAATTTGCATCATACCTTTAAAACTCTCTTTCATTGAGGTTAAAATAAAAGGAATAAATGTTAAGATTTAAACAAAATTAATATATCATTTATTATTTATTCGTTTGAATAGTCAAAATGATGAATAAACTTGAATGTAAATATCACAATATTATATATAAAACTTGGGCGTACATTTTTTTAAAACTAAGAATTAAAAAAGTTCGGTCATTTTACAGCATTAGTAGTTTACCTTTTCTTTCTCTCTGGAGTAGTCCTACTATTGAACCGGCGGAACTACATTTTGCTGTTGAATACACAATAGAGTAAACTAATATCGAGTTAGTTGAATTGCATTTCTGTAAGGAAACCATTGAAAATAATATTCACGTTCACTTACAATTTTAAATTCGATTATTCAAAATTAAGTAAAATCGATTGGGGCCACAAATTTGTATGGCTATTGTTCCATCTTGGATAAATCCGGGTTGTTTCTAACCCGTCCCGGGTACGTGGCCAAATCTAGCTATCTCTTGCTCACTCGTCAAGGACAGGTAAAACCCACTACAAGTGCCATAAATGCTTTTGACATGTCATTAATGTTTTTGACTCATTATTAATACATCTCTGCCCCTGCAATTAATGTGCCAATGACTCACCTTTAATGCTGACTGACATTCCACCTGCCATGTCGTCTGCACATTCTACCTGCCCCCGACAGTTCGACAATTGCAGATGTTGGGAATGCTTGAAATATATTATTGTATTAGTCTCACATTGTCTAATATTAGAATAGAGTAGAGTAACTAATGTTATATATTGGACTCATGGCTCTTGTTATAATGTGCACCAGATATAAGCATCAAATAGAAACACCTCATGGGCAGGTGGACCCATGGGTGTGCTAGGGTTTGTAATCTTAATTCTCTAATAATATCTTGGTAGCCGCTTAGCGCTCCCGGGGAAGTAGGCACAATTGGCCGAACCCCGTTACCAAATTCTCTTGTTTCTTCTCTTGTTTCTTCTCTTCTATTTACTCGTATGTCCTTTACTTAATTGCTTGTGGTCAACGCTGTGCAACGATCGCTTTCGCTGCACCAAAAATTGGTATCAGAGCCAATTGGTAGATAGCTCTTAACCTAGACATCAGATAACGGCTAAAGAGGGTGAAGGCGTGATGGTAGACAAGGGGCGTCAAAGGTAATGACAAAGATAGAGTAGATGAGTTGAAGGAGAAGGAAACATGGTGGAACTGTAGTGTGAGTGATGTATGTGTTGATCCAGAACCCCATAAGTTCATGTATTGGGTTAGGATCAAGGTGGAGATAGAGACAAATGTGTTGAGTTAGATGCTGACAATATCTCTCTAGTGTTGAGAAAATGTTCTCATTGGTGATGAGAAAGAGAATATCGTAATGACGTGTGTGAGACGTCATAGTAAAAGATATTAATTGTTAGCAGATCTACAAAAACACAAGGGCGATGGCTGACTGTAGGGTGTAACATGGGCATTGACTTTGATGCAAGTTGTAACACTAGCATTGGTAGAGATGCAGGGGTGTTACATGGGCATTGGCTTGGATGCAAGGATGTGACACGGACATTAGTTAGCATTGATGCAAGGTATATATTGTGGCTATACTCCTTATGGTGGAGTATGATAATTCTTTTGAACTAGGATTGTCGAAGTAGACAATGGTGGTAGCGGGTTGAGGCTTTCCAAGGAAGCTCTAAGGTTCAGTTTGACTGAGTATTGAAGATGACGATTGTTGGTGAACTTTTGTGTAGAGGTTCCAATATATCGAAAGACTTCCTAACAATAGGTGGCTAGGCGACATGTTCCATTTGATGGCGGTACGGGAAGCTGCACTACAAGTTTAGAGAGCTAAACTCTTGGTAACATCGTCAAGGATACTCGGAAGGTCTATGCTGAAGGGGAGTAGTTAAAGAGAATTAGACATTGAACAAGGTGAAATCATATATTCGCTAAGGTGGAGATTCTTGTGTAGATTTCCTAAGGAGCGATGTATTCTTCTATTTCAATCAAGGTGGAGATTTTGGGAATGCTTGAAATATATTATTGTATTAGTCCCACATTGTCTAGTATTGGAATAGAGTAGAGTAACTAATGTTATATATTGGACTCATGTCCCTTGTTATAATGTGCACCAGATATAAGCACCAAAAAGAAACACCTCATGGGCAGGTGGGCCCATGGGTGTGCTAGGGTTTGTAATCCTAATTCTCTAATAATATCTTGGTAGCCGCTTAGTGCTCCCGGAGACATAGGCACAATTGGCCAAACCCCGTTACCAAATTCTCTTGCTTCTTCTCTTCTATTTACTCGTATGTCCTTTACTTAATTGCTTGTGGCCAACGGTGCGCAACGATCGCTTCCACTGCACCAACAGTAGACCTGCATGATGAGCAAGGACAGTCCGACATATCCCCATTGTACCCACTATGCGCTAACCAATTGTCGGGCACCACATCAGCAGCCTCAGACTCTATAAAAGAGGACTCTACACATGAAATATAATTAATTCACATTCCGTCATTTATTGCTTGCATTTATTGCTATTGCTTTAATTTCTCTCATATTTACTCTCATTCTCTCTCTAAAGACTCTATACTGACTTGATCGTCGAAAAACCTTTTTACATACCTCCCCCAGCGGGTCCATATGATATTTTGACCAAGATTTCCGATCATCTCCATCCTACGAGACATTCGATACCGACCATTCCCGTACAAATACTACAGAACATTGACGCCATATGTGGCTTACCTACAACATGGTGACCACCCGTAACCAAGCTCAACCACTCAGCCAAGCAGAACCACTCACCACAAACATTCCCCCAAACCACAACACTCCTTCCATTGATCCTACAATGCTCGTACAACTGTCTCAACAAGCAAGTCAAACTCATCCCTTTATCGAAGCAATCATGTCTTTACCACTCCCTAAGCCTCTAACCCGCCCAAGAAACATCGACAAGTATGATGGGACCACCGACTCACAAGACCACTTAGACACTTTTGAGGCCTACATGCTTTTCCAATGGGCGACTGACCCTATCATGTGTTGAGCATTCCCCCTTGAAACGCGCTACCCTGCAGTGGTTTAAACGGCTGACACCAAATAATAATGATCAGTGGACAACTCTTTCTAACAGGTTCAAGATCTGGTTCACAGTAAGCAAAGAATGTAACGCCCCAAAAATCATTTCATAATTACTATATTTAATCTCTTGGAAAAATGAGTAATTTTTTTATTTTTTCTTTTAAGTAACATATAACTTACAAATCTTTTTTTCCATTTCATCTATTCTCTTTCAAGACGTCACTTTTTCAAACCTTTGCGGAAATAATTTTTTAATACTTAAAATGTAATTGAACTAAACACAATTATTTTCTAAATACTTCTTATTAATCAATTCTTGAATTTGTAATACGTACATAATAGTTTACAAAATACAAGACATAGTCTATTCTTCGCCCCTAACAAAGACTAAAAATACAAATAAAAAATAAAATAATGTCGGGGGCATTGGCATTGCAAAAGTACTCTACACATGTTCCCTATCAAAGGAAAGAAACGAGCTCCTAGATTGGTGGTGCATAAGAAACCTCACTCGGGTCTTAATCGATCTCCGAGTCTGAAGAGATCTCTAAAACCTCCACCAAATCCTCTATGCAAATTAACTCTACATAGTCATCGTCCTCGTCTTCCACCACCTCATCTACAGCCCAATCCATCGAAGGGTCCGGGGTGTACCCCCTAGGTCACGACGGAGTAGTCATGCCTGCTCCTTCCGTCCCTCTTGGCATTGTGTCAGCATATGAGAATCCCAGTTGGGGCCAAGTCTTGACAACCTCCGATCTGCCTCGTGCCTCAACTGGTGCGGATGGACCGGCAGGTACGGACCTTCGCTCTGGTAGGGTGAACGATGCTTCCTGAACTGCGTAATATGTCGGGAGATGCAACATAGAGCCATCGCATATGAGATCCAATTCCAGGTCGTAGGGACCAGTATAGGTGTATCTGTTTCCTTCAACGCCTCATGCCCCCTCCTGGGACATGGTAAAGCGGTAGCCTCTGATCATCGTAGATCTGTCCATCTAAACATGGATGTATACGAGTACATCAGAAAGAAAGAGAGAGAGTAAAACATCTAATGCAAAACTTATTATTGGCGTCATGAAATTACACATAATATCACCCCAAGACAAAGAACAAGTACAAATATATCATATGATCATACACGCATGTATTAATGATGAATGAAGTATAAAACTTATGATTTGAGAATCAATATCAATAAATACCATATATGCATGTTATGCATATGTACACCATCCTTACACTATTATCCTCCCAATAACTATTCAAAAAAACTGAGAGTACAAGTCTCATAACAAGCCAATTTGATCGTACCAAAACTTATTCCTTGCAAAGATATATATATATATGTGTGTGTGTGTGTGTGTGTGTGTGTGTGTGTGTGTGTGTGTGTGTGTGTGTGTGTGTGTGTGTATATGTATATATATATGTATATATATATGTGTGTGTGTGATCGATCTGTTCCAACGGAACTGTCCATTTCAGGAGGGTGTTGTATAAAATACTTTCTGGGCATCCATCTCATCGGTCCTGATTGCAAAGAATGATTGTTAGAGATCGTCTAGTTTGCGCTGTGAGCACTGTCCGATCCAACAGAATACCTCATCCAAGAATACACGGGAATCGTCTTACCTAGACTCTCCCTCAAGACTTTGCTGACGAATCACCGCTATCGCCGTTCCTCTCAACATCTCGGGGCTCGTTCGTCTCCCATAAATTTCCTCTCCACTACTTCATTATTCACAATGAATATGAACACTAACCAAAGTTAGCAAATTAAATCTTTTAATCCATCTTTTATAATGATTTGCCCATCCTAGGATATCTCCCATTGAGAATGCTTCTAGTGGGACCCAATCTTGACATTTAAACCATATAGAGTAAAGCACAGCACCACTACGAACCATCGTTGAATCACCATGGACGGCTCTCAAGCCAAGCCTATTACGGCCAGACGATCTCGCTGCGTGGGCATATAATACTTCTCAACACCACTACAAATCATCGTTGAATCACCCTGGACGACTCTCGAGTCAAGCCTCTTATTGTCATACGATCTCGCTGCGTGGGCATATTATAACACTTGCGGGCCTCGTCATTAACCACTGCAATTCTTTACATACATCACCTTAGATATGGCAACTTTTCTTTTTATCATTTCCAAGAATATCATATAATTATTCATCTTTACAACATTTACTTATTGAAAGAACATTATCTCCAATAAAGGTGTTTTAGGTTTTATTGAATAGGCTTGGAAGTGAATGAATTCTTGATGGAAAAAATGTCATTAGATTCTCGCACATATGAGAGTTATCGTTCAGACGACTTAAGAAGTCTTGTCTGTATGGAGCCCTCTCGCTCAAGCGAGACCTATCTTGCTCAAGCGAGAGCTCTCTCGCTTAAGCAAGAAATCAACTAGTTTTCTTTGTGCATATTTCAGCTCAGGCGAGAGCTGTCTCGCCCAAGCGAGAAAACTCGTTTTTCTCTGGACACTTCTCGCTCAAGCGAGAAAAGCGTGAAACTTAGTTAAATTTATTTTCTCAATGAAAAGTTTTCTCATTTATAACATAGTTTTTAAGCCTTGAATTTAACAATTGTATCATACATATAATTCTTAGAATAGTTATTCGAGCATTATTAAGCATGAATAATCATGGCATCTTCATACATAAACATAACCTAATATAATTCGGCATAAGAAATATTGTTGTACTTAATCCAAACAAAACAGACAATTGATTAAGTACAAGCTTTCTTAATACCCAAGGCAACTTCAAACTTGTGAGGGAGTTTGGAGGTCCTGAAGTATATTCGGACACCACTGTGTCATGATGTTTTCTCCCTTACTTGAGTGTGTCGTGCATATTGTTTTCTCGATTCCAGGTGAGCTTAATTCGTCGGGTCTCTTCTCGAACTCTCCATCACGCCAAAATCAAAATAACGCTAATTTGGTCACTTTGATAATTATTATTCTTACGAAATAACATTTTACGCGAAAATAAAACTTCCGGTCTAAAATGAACTTAATCGCTTTCATCCATCCGATTCAAGGTTAGGTATTTCTTGAATAATCATTTATCATTGAAAGTCTTACAACACAACAACATTTTCTAAAGTAAAGTTATAACAAAACTTATAACGAAATTATGTCATAATTTATGGATATATATCAGGTTAGTTCACAGGAAAGAGAGGTGGGTCGTAAAGATACACTTAAATATGAAGTATTTCCTTAGACATAACTTTTCTAGACATGTATTTCACTTCATTACATTTTTCCGGTAATGATAACTATTCATAAAACTTATTATTTGCAAGTAAAACATTTTTTATTAAGATTAACATTTTTAAATAAGATTATTAAGCTAGACTTACCATTTTAAAGTAAGCCAACTTAAACAAACTCAACATTTTTAAATCAAGACTTTTTAAGTCAATTTTATCACTTTAAAGTAAGCTAATTTAACCAAAATCAACACTTTTAAATCATTTTTCTATCTAAGACTTCATAACACTTTAGGTTTATAAAGTCAAGACTTTTTAGGTCAATCTCCTCATTTAAAGTATGCTACTAAAGAAAACACAACTAATTTCATGATCATCTCAAC
>NC_032024.1:3509741-3629825 GCF_001865875.1 Lupinus angustifolius
AAATCATTACTTTAACTTGGAAATCAAAGAATAACATATGCTAAACAAACTTTTACACATAATACCTTTTAAAAATGAAATTTTTTCAACAAAAACTCATAAACATTTTGAACTTTCAAGAATAGACATAAGCTTTTCTTAAACACAATAAAAGTTCATTTGATGTTCAAATCATCACATTTAAACATATTCAAATACTAACAACAGTTTCCAATATTTCTAAAGCAAATAAATTTATCTAACCTTGTCCAAAGATATAGTTTTTCCATCTAAGAACAATGAAGAAATTTTAAGTTTTACATAAGTCAAAAACTACACAAAAGTTCATATGATTTCATTATAACATAAACTCAACCCCATGAATAACATACTAAGAGATCATGATTTTCTCATGGTGTATATGGAGAAAAATGGAGAAGAGAAAAAGAGAAAGAATATCTTAACTTCCTTTAGGAGAATTAGTGTAAAAATAAGAGGATGATGTGAGGTATTTATAGGAGAGCATCACCATCTCTCAAATCTGAAAATTAATGAGAGGCAATCTAGCTTTAGGCTAGCTTAGGTGGTGGTGGAGGGAGGAAATTTGGTGAGTGATTTAGGGGATTATGGAAGTTTTGATTTTGCTTGTTT
This sequence comes from Lupinus angustifolius, assembly GCF_001865875.1. NCBI lineage: Eukaryota > Viridiplantae > Streptophyta > Magnoliopsida > Fabales > Fabaceae > Lupinus > Lupinus angustifolius. The sequence goes on from NC_032024.1 coordinate 3,510,372, forward strand.
GACAAGCCATTGTCACATGATGTGATTAATACCCTGACTTGATTGATGCGACTTGATTTTGCAATTGAAGTCGTTCCCGAGTATTACCAGGTAACTTCGTCCGAAAATGTACGATCTACCGATTTAGGTTTTTTGCCAGAATCGTCGAAACTTGAATTTCGAGGTGAAAATTACCTAGAGATGGGTTACGGACAAACTTGGTGTCTATTTTGACTAGAAATAATATTTTGAAGGAAGCGAAGAAATCGGAATTCGATTCCAAGTTACAGAACTCAAAAACTGGGCGAAAACTCGATAAAACGACTCGAAATCGTATCGGAAACTTTTATTCTCTAAAAATCTTGAAATAATAGGGCAGGCAAGAATATTATAATACAAAACTAAAACTCAACTAATTTTTAGCCTAAAACATTCTGACTAATTTCTATAATTAATTCATTGACAACTAACTACTTAATTAAATGTGCTCGGAAAACCACGGTGTCACACATAACAACCCCGAACTTCATATACCTTGTCCGTTATATGGAAAGAACTACATGAACCCCTCAGGGCTTACTGAGACAGGTTCAACACAAAGGCCATGAAAGTATGCACCCTCAGCCTAGAAGTGGTTGTGCATAACTTGGTGACATATGGCCTCTTCATGGAGGAATTGGCCAAGTACTGAGACCTCACCATAGAAGATCTCCGGTCTAAGGCCCAAAAATTTATTAACCTAGAAGAAACTCATCCCACCTACCAATCATCTGAACATAGAGAATATTAACCCCATCACGGGAAGCCAAACTGTCAAAAATACATTACCACCCTCGAGATTATCCACCCCGACCACCCAGAAAACCAAAATACACTTCCTACACTCCCCTTAATGCCAATTGCACCAGGATCCTACAAGATGTTATATCCACTCATTTAGTCCAGCTCCCCAAGCCCAACCTAGGGACCTAGGACCGTTTCAAGTACTGTGATTTCCATACTTTTTTTGGGCATGTCATAGAAGAGTGTACCCAACTACGGGATACCTTTGAAGATCTGATTCAAGTTGTCCATCTACAACACTTCATTGCTCGGGCCCGACAAGGACACCCCCCCCAAAAAAAACTCAACAGAAATGCCCTCCAAATAAGGACCGCGAAGACAGGTACCGCCCCAGTAAGCAGTGGCAGCGGAGTCTACTAGACATTAACACATTATCAGGTGGATTCGCTGCAGGGGCACCTCCGGGGCAGCCCATAAAAGGTATGTTCGGGAGGTCATGCCTGCAACTATCTGAAACACTTGCCAACATCATGAGAGTAGGGTGGCACCCCGATCTCGTTTGACGACCATGACTACAAAGGTGTCGTTCGCAGTCTTGATGATCCCCTTGTCATCACCGCGAAAATGAATAATAAAAAGGATGGGAGACTATTCATTGATCATGGCAGCTCGACGAATATTATGTTTCAAGACTTGTTCATCAAAATGGAGTTAAAAGACAGAGACTTATTGCCTTATGACTGTCAGATAGTCGGATTTACTAGGCAATGGATCACCCCGGTCGTTGGAATGAAGATCTGTTGTCCCAGCCTGTGTCTCCATCTGTGTCCCAAACCAATTAAAAATCATTATTTAGTTAAATAGAAAAAAACATAGATACAAAATTATATTACATGGTGTTATTTATTGAATAAAGACAGGACATAGGATCCTTGTCCCATTCGTTGATGCAATATCTATGTGAATGTAATATCTATGCATTATCGACGTAAAGATTTATACATAATCAGCACATCACTTATTATTCATTTGTATTGTTTTTAATATAAATGGTAGATAATGCAATAACAATATATAAAACTCTTATAACATCTAGTTTTCTGTATTTATATTCATGATTTTACAAATTCTAAGGGAATAGTTGCGTTGACATATTTGTCAAGTATGCTCCATTCCTTCCCATTATTTGATGAGAAAAACATGTATATATTAAAAATGTATGAGTTTTATATATTATCACTATATGATTTATCGTTCATATTTAATTATTATTAACTTCTCAAAAAATATAATTCAAATAAATGGTAAATGATGCAGTGACTATGTATAAATTTTGCATAAATATTAATATATTACACTCTTATTTCATTACATGCTTTCGATGACCGGACCCTCCTTCATTTACCTCTCTTGCATGTTAATTGTAGCGTTTCTGTGTAGTATGACTTGGTGTCCGGGATCAGCTGTCTCACTTTTTTGTGTCACATTGTATCCCAATCCAATGGAAGTTTGACACATATCTGAAAAGAAAATTAAAAAATATATAACATAATATTTTTATGTGATTTGGTGAAATATGATTAGTTTGGGACATAAAGACAAGAAGATTTTAGGAAAGAAGATCCTAATTCGTCATATAGTGCATCAAAGAGAAAGAAAAGAAAGAGGTGTCTTCTTGTCTTTGTTTTTTTAACTAGTTGATTCTACCAACAATAAAATGCTTTTCCATAGTCGATTAATCAATAGCTAAGTGTTTGTGTGAGAATATAAATATCTAATCAGATGAATGAAACAATTGTTAAATATTTTATAAAACTTACCACTTTAACTCATATTAGAGTGCATTTGGTATAAATTAAGTTTTTAGTTTTAATTTATAAACCTTGAGATTATAATAGTTTGGTCTTTAGCTGAAAACTAAATATAAATTAATTTATTTTGTTCGGATAGGGTAAAAATATTTTTTTTTACATAGTAAAATTTCAGAAAATGGTATGACGTTAATTATTTATGTTATGATTATTTTAGTTGTTTTTTACACTATTTTTAATATTTATCATTATATATATTTTTAATATTGTATAATAATGATTAAAATATATATTAAAATAAAATATAAAAATCAATATCAATATTAAAAACCACATGACACACAAATAAATAGAAGTTGATAATCTTGAATTACACAATTCACATAATAAATAATACACAAATGTCAAGTTTTATAATAAAAATAAAAGGATGAGAGAGATAAAGTTATAGAGTTGTGGAGTTTGGCGGTGATGATATGATCGGTAATGAAGTTTGGTGGAAGAGTAAAAAGAATGAGGAAGATAAAGTTATGATGAGGTAAAATGAGAAGTGAAAAATTGAAAAGAAAAATAAGCTAACCCAAAATAAACCAACTTATAATTTTAGCGCTTCTACTTTCGACATATTTTTCAAAAAAAAAAACTAAATTTATAATTTCATTTAGTTGTCAAACATACATAATTTATATTTTAAGCTTATTTTTTAAAAAATAAGCAAATACTCAAAATTTTAATTATACCAAACATGCACTTAATCACAGTATGATGAGGAAAAAATGTATCAAGACTAGCAAACAAGTGTGTCTATAATTAGTGGAGGCCCAAAACATTTATTTTAATTATGCAACTAATTTTATTTCTATATCACAATTTTGTTATTATTTTTATTTTTTAAATTTTTTTGTGTTATCCATTATTATTTTTCTATGCATAAATTTGACATTTAATATTATGTTGAAGGTAATAATTATTGGTTTATATTTCATTCAATATTATGTTGAAGGTAATAATTATTGTTTTATATTATTATACAGTTAATGTATAATTGGAATAAGGATCTCATAGAGAGTAAAAATATGAGACTTTTAATTCTTGTTAAGAAAAGTACCCTGTAAAATTATATTAGACTTAAGTCCCTAAATAAATAACATAATCGAATCTGGAAAGAAAAAATTTGGATTCTCACAAAATCGATTTCGAAAAGAAAATATATATTGTGTTCTCATATTTGTGTGAGACCTTTTATAGGCTCAAACTTTTCCTTTTATCGGACCTACAAAATGTTTGGACCGACATTGACTCCATCATTCACCATATATATTTAATGATAATTGACTCCTAAAAATTAATGTAAAAAATAGTGAATAATTTATTAATTATATATAAATTTTTACACTCATAATGCACATATATTACAGTTAAATTTAATTGGTTTATAATTTATTTTAGAGAAAATTTTATAAAACTTCCTTAAACTTTGTGTGTTTTGCAAGTAGATATTATAAACTATTTTTTTCTTCTTAATTACTCCTTAAACTTTAACCATTAGTGAAATTGGTATCTGTCTATATACAATTTTAAATTACTAACAATAAAATTGGAATTAACTTAATTGCTTAAGATTGACTAATAGGCAATCAATTTCTACCTCATTTCATAATCATGACCTAAGAATCTTCTGAATTAAGGATGCTTATTCTTCAATTGCTTCTGAAACCATAAGGTTTTTTTACACTGCTTTTCCCTATTGAGACAATACGAGCCTATGGTGATATTTTCCCATTTGAAATCACTTCAAATAAAATTTGTCTCATAATTCCCTCGGAAAAGGTAGCCACTCACTCTCTCATCAACCTAGTTGATATTGACAAAAAGTTTAGAAAAACATGGCAAGAGAAAATCTTCAACTCAATGTGTAAATTAAAAACAGTAATAACATCTTAGAAGTTTGGAAATTGGAAGTTATCATAAACACCATACATATTTTCTGATCATAGGATTCATATATCAACTTTAACTATTAGTGAAATTGATTTCTATATAAAACTTTCTTTGCTTCTTTCAGGATGGATCTATATATGAGAAATAAAACATAAATATAAGAAACTTCAAATTATTTATCCACTATCAACAATGAGCTATTTGCTCCTAGAAGTTGATGGAGACATTGATTGTCTAGTGGATTAATCAACTTTACACTATCTAATGTGTTAATTATAATTTTATTATTAATAATTTAAATTAGATACACATAGAAATTAATTTTATCAATAGTTGAAGTTTAAGGAGTAATTAAGAAGAAAATAGTTTGTGGTATCTACTTACAAAACACATAAAGCTTAAGGAGGGTTTTGTGAATTTTCTGCTTAATTTTAATTTAAGAAAAAAAATGGAGTTTTAGCAGTTCAATTTCGATGCAAAGAAAGCTTTATATTTTTAATCCTTTAATTTTTTATTTGTCAATTGTAAGATGTATGTTGAAAAAAATAATTAATTAGTAAAACTAAAATATGATTAAAATATTTAGTGCCACATATTGATAATCACATTTATTAATGAATATATTAACACCATGACAACACGAGAATCTATGACTGAATATATATTGGCAATAAATGAATTGTTATTGTTTTTAGAAAAATGTTAATGACTAGTGAAAAAGTGGGACCACAATATCATTGCAACAAGAGGGTGACAACTGATAAGTTCAAGCTCAGATAGTATTCATTAATTAAAAATAAAGTTAACAAAATCTCTACTTAATTATACAAGTAGGTATTATTCTGTTAACCTCAATATTTTGTTAGTAAATATATTATTACAAATTAATTTTTTATTTTAATAAATTTATTATGGTATATTAATATTGATATAAATAAAAGTTATAGTAAGTTGACAATATTTTTTTAGTAAGAATAAAAATGTCTACAACTACTAATTCCTTATTTCCTTTTATCATAGTAATTAGTATAGATAAATATTACAGTATTAATTTTTTTGAAAGGTAATAACTTCCAAATCAGATAGATAATTGGAGACTAAGTCCATAATTTCATGAAATGTTAAATATTTAGTAAAAAATATAACAATCGATTCAATATCAAATTCTCAAAATAAAAAAAACACATGAACTAACACATATAAACTAATTTATTAGGAAATATATATTATTATTCTTAGTGGGTAGAGATATTTATTAGGGCCTTAACATTAAAATTTGTTTATATAACTAGTAACAGATAAACAAAACTTCACTAAAATTTCTCTCTTTATTTTATCTCTCTCTGTCTCTCTTTTTCAACTTTAACCATGCAGAAGATTTATCGGAAAGGTACAATTCATCCCTCACCGCCAATCATCACCGACCACCTTGCCTTCCTCCCCGCCGCCATCCTTACCCTGGCGGCGGCCCTCTCACAGGAAGATAGAGAAGTCCTATCTTACCTCATCTCCTGCTTCTCCTCCACCAACTTTTCCGACAACTCACGCCGGAACACCACCACCACCACTGGTTACAGAAAAATCACAACCGCCGCCACCGGCGGAGACCACGTTCCGTTGTTTCACTGCTGTTGCTTCCGTTGCTACATGAGTTACTGGGTAAGGTGGGACACTTCACCGAGCCGCCAACTCATACACGAGATCATCGATGCCTTCGAGGATTGGTTGGCGCAACAGAAAAATATGAAAAGCAACAATAAGGGTAGGAATGGGAAGAAAGAAAAGAGGAATAACAAGAAAGGGTTGAATAATAAGAAACAGACCGAGTTGAACCGGACCGAGTTAACAGGTTTGGTTAATAATGAGTCGCTTAAATTGGAAGCATTGCAGAAGAATAGTAACAATAGAAGCAAAAGTGGGGAAGAGGTTGAAGTTGAAGATAAAGGGTCAGTGAGAAGATTTGTTAGTTTCATTCGTGAAAGTATTTGGGGTGCTTGGGGACAGTGAATGAGTTTGGAAAACTGAAGAAGAAGAATAATGAAGTTAATTAGATTAAGATAAAGAAGAAGAAAGGAAATTAAACATAGAAGAGGAAAGGTAGGTTCATAGCTTTTACTTTCTTCTACTTTTTCCTTTGTTCTTTCTGTTTTTTTTTTTGCTTCTGTATATTAATCACTACTATGCAATGTTTAAAAGGAAATAGATTTTGATCCATGGATTGGTTTTATTAAATATGATTATCAGTCTAATCATGCTTATCAATCCACTTCTATTTTCTGCGTTTCATTGGTTTTTTTGTTGTTGTCAATTTCTGGTAAAATATTATCTCCTAGCCAGTTTAGTGTCCTTGAAAAATCTATAGATGGTTGTTATAATTTGTTATAGAATTCGGGAAAAGATGTTGCTTACGAATTAAATCTCATTTGGTCTGCAAAAATAGGAAAAATCTATTTATTTATGCAACTCTAGATGGAACTTGAGATTTCTATCGATTTCAATGTCAGAAATTATGAATCATTGAAGCGTTAAGGGTACTGCTAGTTGATAAATTACTCAGTATTGGTAAACATAACAAATTTAATTTCACAACTTATTCCCTAGTTGTATGCTATTGCAGTTTAGTTTGACTATTTCTTTTCCAACTTTTCTAGATTCTCAGGGTTTCTTATTTCTTTTTTTTCAATTTGGGAACTTAGAAGGGACTTTATATTCTCTGTTCTTTTTGGGCAATTTGGTTTGTTATGGTATCTTCTGAAATTAGCTGAGTAGATAAATACCCACTGTTTTGGAATTCCTCGTTTTTTGTTGCGTATCAATTCGTTTTTTGTAAACACTTATGTAATTCTCCAAAATTAGGAAAAATAATTAAAATTAGCAGGTAACTATAAATTTATAGCTTTTTCTACATTTTTTCTTAAATTTCTATTAAATATTAATGTTGCACTATCTCTCAAAGTTAATTATTTTTATACTCCCATCAATATCATCACCCAATAAATAAGTAACTAATATTGGTTACGTAGTGTAGTTGCTCTTCCTAAGAAATAAGTGTTGTTTTTTAAAATCAAATCCTTTATTTTTTTAGTAGATATAGATAATAATTGCATCGGAAATAAATTTAAATTCTGGAAAACCCAAATGCTTTTAATGCTTCGAGTTAATGTTAAATAATGGCATTAAGAAAGGCAAAGAATGATATGATAATAAAATAAAATTGTGATATCGGAAGAATTATTGATTTAAATTTTGTACATATTCATTCCTTCACCAATAAAATTATAACATATGCTTTTAGAATATATTTTTCTATATTATTTAGGATATATTTTATTTCTAAATATTATATATTGAATTAATAATATACGTGTGACAATAACTTTTGTGTCTAATGTCAGGATTTTACTTATCTCCTTCAACTAGTAAAATTTTTTGTTTAATTTTAGAAATATTTTTCTAAAAAATAATTAAATAGGACGTTTGTTGTGATTTTATTAACATAAGAAAATAACTTATCTTCTTATACTAGAAATCCATTATTTTATTCTTAAATATATTAAGAGAAAATATATACACCATAATTTAATGTGGAAATCGGCTAGACCAGACTTTGCCTTAAACAGACTGAGTCTGTATAACATATAGAAGCTTGTGTCTGGCCTATTAGCCTGTTTAAATTTTTTTCAAAGTCTAGGTATGACCTGTTTAAAAGCATGTCATGGCCTCTTAACCTGTTTAAAGACCTGAAATAAGTGATAATGTCTATATTTAATTAACTAATATGCATACTTTTAAATAAACTTTTATAACCCTAACAATTAATTATATTTTTGTATACATTTCTATATTAAAATTACATATATAATAACATTGCTTATATATTAAAATTATAAAATATGAACATTATTATATAATATAACTAAATAGGCCGACTGGTTAGACTTAATAGGCCATTTGAATGGCCTAAAGCCTGACCTGTTAAACTAAATAGGCTTTTCAAAAAGCCTGAGCCCGGTCTGTTTACGAAAAAATTTTAGCGTGACCTAGCCTGTTATAGGTCAGGTAATAGGCCCCTGGTAGGCGGTCTGACCTGTTTCCACCCCTAACACCATTATATAAGACTTTTATATATGTAAGTTGTTTAATATTTAGTTTTAATTATCATCGACTCTTCATAAAATGTAATATATATGAAGTGATTTGTATAAATTTTTATATTAATAATATATATAAAGAGAAAATTGTTTATACCTAAGTTAAATTACAATAATTACACACAACCTCAGTCGTTTATTTTCTTAAATCTAATTGAATGTTACTGAAATAAATGATGAGATGGAAAAAAGAAATCCTAAATTATTTTTAACTTTTACCTATTTGGTCTATTCAATTTAAGAAAATAAATAATTAAATTATAGTATAATTTGTGTATAAACATATCATTCTATATATATATATATAGTACATTATATATTAAAGTACTGAATGAATTATTTGAAAGAATAATTTAAAAGGTTAAATGGCTTGGGAACAACGAAAAAGTGGTTTGAATGAAGTGTCAACAGACAACAGTGGCGACTTTTGGTTTTGCCTCCTTCGCTTAAATCGATGCCCTTTACTTATTCTGCCCTCGTTCTTCGCAATACCTACTCCTCTTCTCCCTGTCTTTAAATTATAATATGTTTTTTTAATTTTTTTATACTACCAATTATATTTTTTCATTTTTTGGTAAAGAACTAATTACTTGGTTGTAGTTGTCCCTCTCAAGAATATTGTTTACATGAATCAAATTTTAACTATTGAGATTTAATAAACCTTATATCACTAGACTAATTTTATGTTGATATATGATTTTTTTAATTTAAGAAATCAAGAATACAGAATGAATAACATAAAACTAAAAATATTAATCTTAATTTATTAAATACATTTTTTTTTCCAAAATAGACTTTATGCTTTTAGATTTTTATATTCACTTCCCTTAGCTAATGTTTAGCAAAAGTACAAAACAGTTTGAAGTAATTGGAGTCCAATTTTAAATATTTGGAGCTACTTTGGTATTGAGAGGGAGAGGATTAACCAACATTCTAAAAAGATTATTTTCGTAACTGTAAAGTAAGAAGATATATTTTGTTATACCAAAAAAATAACAGCAGTTGAAATATTTTAAAAGACCATAGTAATAACTGGAGCCAAAATGTACTTGATCTTGTTAGGCTTGGTTTATGATGCTTATTATTATAGGCTCAAGTACTCATGTTTTTTATGTCTGTTTAATTAAACAAGTTAGATTATTGGCCATTAAAAATATTTTTAAACTTATTGTTAGAACATTATTATTAGTAATAATATTGTTATATTAGATTTCAAAAGTAATCCTATTTTAAATAAAATTTGTCATATTTCAAGTCGTCCAAATTTTAATTTTTGTGTACAAAATACTATATATAGACTTTATCTATTTATGGTAAAGCCTCATCCATATAATGTATAAAATATGCCAAAAAATATTTGCATTAATAATGTATATGTTTATATATGTTAGTGTATTATTTAATATTCATGTTTTATTATTATGGACTCATCAAAAATAATATAAATGAAATATTAATAATATAATGATTATGTATAAATCTTTATACTTTCAATAAATATTATCCCCACAAATTAATACATATACCCTCCTCTTCCAACCCTATATATTAGTGTATAAAACTAATTGAAAGAATTATACACCATTTGTGCATTATTTATCTTTCATTTGGATTTTTTTTTTAAAAAGTCAAACATAATTGAAAATGAATAATAGATAATACAATAACAGTGTAAAAAATTCTTAAACAGTAAATGTATATATCTTTTTCTCTTAAATCAAATCTAATAATTATTATTAATGATTTTTATTTGTACAATAACCATTATTCTATTCTTACGTAGATTATTTCTGTTAGTTATATTGGTTATAATTCACAATATTTCTTTCATACAATTTATCAAGCGCAAATGTCTTAATGGTTGCCTTAACTACTTGATATATATGCTGACATGAAGGTGTTATTGGGTTGCATTATGTCCGTTTAGCAACTTAGTTTATAGAATTTGAGATATAATATGCGGGTACTTTCTGAACTAATTTTTATTTGATTTTTTAAAAATGGAACTAATGTTTGTTTAAAGAACTTTTAAAATAGCATTATCTTGAATGGAATACTTGTTTGAGATTTTCTAAACAATTGATATTCCAAGAACTAAAAGTAAGATTTTTTTGGACAATCCATTTATTCAATATATAAAGATACATTAGTTCAAATGTCCTAAATATATATAGGAAATTAATTATAAAAATGACTTTGTCTTTCATAATAATTTTTTCATACACAAAATAAAAGTCGAATACCTAACCAAAGATTTCAAATTTTCAATCTAGTAAACATTTGTGTTGAGGCTTGTTAGGCATTCACAATTATTTTTATTGCATTGCAGGGAATGCATCATTTTTTTATTTTAGGGATCTATTTGAATATTTCAAATAGATAACGGGAAAATAATATTCTTAACCTATTAAAAATAAGCCTGTTGAATAAAATTAGTAGATAACCAAGTTCTTTAAGTATGATAGCATAGACTTTATCTTTATTATATGTTTGGAAAACTTTGTTGATGTGGACAAAGTCCAACTTAATAACATCTATATGTTAAAAGAGAATTGTCTTAAATTATTGACAGAATTATCCTATTATAAATAGTTATATGTGGATATCAAATAATATTCTCCAACTTTAGGAAAAAAAGTCCAAGAAAAATTTAGTGAAGAAAATGTTACTCAGTAAGAGCTTCAAGCTTAGTTAAGTGAATAGGCTGAAATAAAATATTGTGAAGTCCGTTTATAAAATCACAAAATTGAGAGTAAATCTACTGACGTATGTGTACTATTTCATGTATTCTTTTATTAGTCAAAAATATATAATTCATATTTTATTTTTCTACCTAATAATAATAATGATACATGAAATGGTACACATCTTGCGACAATATATAACCGTTATCAACATAAGATTTTCACTTACTTTTTAGTTAAGATTGGATTGACTGCAGCCATTTCCTCAAAGGTATAAGAGCCAATGAAGAAACATATTTATGGTAGGAATGAGTCAGAAGTCAAGATTTTGCAGTGTTTAGAACGTCCTCAATTTTTTTTAAGGAAGGTTTCATTTTTAGTCATTCAAATATGTTGCAAGTAATAATTGGGTTCCTAAAAAATTATAAAAATCTTAGAAGGATAAGATTCTAAATGTAAGTTTTTTGATATAACTAAAATTAAGAAGTTGATATATTAATGCTGTTAACTTCTCCTCCTAATAAATATCGTTTTATCAATATTTTAGCTAGAGGAGTAGATACTCTAACTCACATTTCAAATTGAGGATTCTTTTCCTTTTCTTGTGTAAAATTACATGGGCTGTCCGTGTGTCACCCTCCCTTCCACCCACCTTTTTTACTAACAAAAGTAACTAATTTAATATGTAAGCTCTCACGGTATACTTGTGATAATTACACTAAAATAAGCTTTTCCTAACCAAAACAAGACGTCTTTGACTTAGTTCTATTTTTTGGTTTAATGCATCTCACATTTTTATGTTTATTTTGATTTTGGTTTCGTTATTTTCTAATGACATTAAGTCATCCAATTTCAAACTTTTTTTTTTGGTATAATAGAAATGATAAAAAAAATAAACAAAGCTAATAAAGATCCATTTTTAGGATCGGTGCTGCTCCAGAAAGAGCAAGATCCCGAAATTGTCACCTAGAAATCGAATTAGCTCCAATCTTTGCTATAAAGTCTGCCAAAAAGTTAGTATTCTTTAGGATAAAACCTACCAAAACCATCCAGCTTCAGGCAAGCAACTGATGTATCCATTTCACCACATGAATACTTGTGAAATCCAATATCAAACTTATGCACCATTATTCCCAAATCAATTAATTTGGAAATTTGTATAGGTGGCTAACGGACAACTTAAAATAGATACAAGTTAGGTTGTCTATGGACATAATATGTGATGTATGATAATGAGTTAGTTATTATTTGAAGAGGGACAATCATATACTCAAGGTGAATAATACTCTTTGTTATAAAAAACAATCATAACTAATTACTGGTCAACCACATAAACAAGTTTTGTCACTGTTAATCGACAGCTTGTTAACCGCAACATCAAAAGCATTTTCTTAATGATAAAAAATTATGTATGAGTTTTACATACTATTATTGTGTTATACGTCATCTATATTTAATTATTACCAACTCTTAAAAAATGTAATTTAAATAAGTGGTAGATGATATAATGTTTATGTATACATCTTTATATTGATAGTGTATAAATATTATAGAACTCTTACAAAATTTATAGTAAGTTAATAATGTCTTTAAGATATTATTTAAATAAATAATGCATTCAAACTTCAAAGTGTGCTTTTTTTCAACCTTTTTTGGATTTATTATATATTTTCCCAATACAACTATTCATACTTGCTTCCCTTGAGAAATGATTTTAGAATACTGGTTGGCATTTTCCTCCATAGAATATAAATCACTAAGTCTTGGAGTTGGATTTTGATTGTTAATTCGTTAATTTAGTCTTTAAATGTGAGCTATGATTAAATGTATGAGCACATACAAGTTCTAAACAATACAAATAAGTGTTACACATACCCTATATGCCTAAGACCCAAGCATTACTTTTCAGTGTTTAGGTCGTGTAACATGTGTTTTTTTTGGCTACTACCAACTGTATCCATCTCTACACTTTTTGGTAAGAAACTAATTCATTTTAGGTTGTGTAACTATTTCTTCCGATAAATATTGCTCCCAAGTCTCGAGAGTCGAATATTTAATCTTTTAATTTTTCTGGAAATTTAATAGAGTTTTATACTAGTAGACCAATACTTGTTTCATCTCACATGTGTTAGGTAGAGTGTAATGGTTGCTGATATATTAATGCACTTGTACTTTGCCTTAGGTTGTTTGGTGGGTGGATGCTGTTGCTGAATTCGCTGGTTATCCTCTAATTGTTGGTGGTTGGTGTGCTTCGAGTTATATTGCTTGCTGTTAGTTATACAAGAGTATAACTATAACTGTACTCTTTAATAAGATTCCACTTAAACTTTTCATCCTAAACGCATGAATATAATTTAGTAGGTGCTTCTCGTTAATAAAGAGTGTCTTGAAAAATATGTATATAATGTTACTAACATTTCTCCCAAATGAGAAGTAAGGTCGCTGAAATATAATGGTGAGAATGTTTTAGGAGTGTGAATATTAACATTCCTAAATATTAATTAAAATTTCTCTTTCATCAATTATAATTTTATACTATAGAAAAGTATTATTAATTAATAGGATATGTACCCAAAAAATTAATAGGATATGTGAATAAGGAGTTGAGCTCCTCTAGTGAAGAGTCCAATATTGGATAGAGATTATGACACATGATAAATTCCTCTTATATTTCAATAGGGAGAGAAGTTAAACTCGTGAATAATAATTTGAAATGTCTCTCATCCCATATTTAGTTGTATTAATCTTACTTTTATATTATATTATTATAATATTCCTATAAATCAAGTATCTAATCTCATAGTAAGTTAGCTAAATCAAATACCTACCTAATCTCATAGTGAGTTAGCCAGAGAGTACATATGTTGTTCTATAAGTTGTACCATTATATGTAGGGGTGAGTAAGATCCAGCTTGACCCGTAAACTCGTCTCAACCCGATGACTTAGGGACGGGTCTGATCAGTCCAAATAAATAAAAAGGGAAGGGTCTGACAATAAATAAAAAGGGACAGACCCGATGTCAAAAAGGACGGGTTCAGGTCTATGTTCGGGTCACCCGACTCGTAGTTATATATCAAGAATAGTTGAATAAGTATCTATCAATACCCATTATATTATCCCCACATAACTTAAATACCTACAAGCCAATGAATCTTGATTGATAGAAAACCAGTTCATTTTTAGTTTTTGTATACTTTGTGTGAACTCCAATTTAAGTTTCATTTTTTCAGTTGATAACTAGTTATTGTATTCATTTTTGTGTGAACTTTCGAGTATTGGTATGTTGTTGTCATTCCAGTTCTTATGTGTTTTTATCATTTACAAGATCAGAACACTTCAGCTTATGTTAACACTTAACAGTTTAAATTGTTCTGAAATTTTTAATTTCTTCTATAATTTTCAGTCATGTGATTCTGATAATTTTTAATTTGGAAGATGAAATTTTTGGTTTGTAGTTTATATACTGATGTGTGTGAGATATAGGTCTTAGTTGAGTTTATATACATGTTATATAATTTTGATTGTGCATGCTTAAATATTTGATAAAAAAATTTATGTTTGTCATTTTGTCCTTTTCTAACCCAGACTCGTCCCTCATGTGTCTCATCCTAATTAGGGACGAGTTTAGGTTCAAAAATTGATCTGATCAGTATTTATGGACGGGTGAGAGACATGCTTAACCCGTCCCGACCCGTCTCATGCTCACCCCTAATTACATGTGTTATTAGCTTATGATTGGTTGAAAAAATGTTTTTAAGTTAAAAATTAATACTTTTTTTGACCAATCACAACTAATTGTATGTGATGTGATACAATTTGTGGGACAACAAATTTGTAGTGACCACTAAAAGGGTATTAAAAGAGCTGAACTCCGAAATTTTTCTAAAGTACACATGCATAATACAGTTGAAAAAGCATGAAGTTTGTATAGACTACAATGGACTCTTTCTCTATATAGTATAGTATTATGAGCATCAATAATGAGAATGTATATACTTACTTTGTAGAGGAATTATTAGTTAGGCATGTACAAGTATGGAAGAACTCATAGAGACACAACCTTTTAGGCGTTGAATAATGACATTACCACTGACTAAGCCAGAATGATGAGTTAGAGGTAAACCCTCTTTGACACATTCATCGTACTTCTCAAGAGTAGACACAATGTCACAGAAATCTGGTCTCTTTGAAGGGTTTGCTGACCAACAACGTTTTATCAAATGAGCAAGTGCTGGTTGACAACTAGCTGCCAGAGGAGGCCTTTCGTTCTGATCAATAAATGGGGAAAATACTAATCAATAATCACTTTATGTAAGTCCAAATTTTGGATAACAGAAATTGAGATATGGATCATGTAATAAAATAGATTAATATCTATACAGCTACTTAGACTTTAGTATTCCTACCAAATTCTCCTATTAATATCACTTCAAAAATTATCATCAACAAATAATGTATCACTTTTTGATATATATTATTTTATTATGGGTAGGAGGATTAGTAGGATAATTTAATACAATCATATATCATTTTCCTTTTCACTATGCTCTCCAAAATAAAGATGGAATGCATTTGGCAAATAAAACAAAAAAGGGAAAGGAAATCAAAGTACCCCAATTGTTTAAAAAGTTAAGTAGATGGTTTAAAAAATCATTAAATGATATAAAATTTAATACATTTTGATTAAAATAATATTATTTAATGAGTTTAAAATATGTGCACTGATAGTGTAAAGTTTTTGACACTGTCAGTACATTATCCATCATTGATTTGTATTACTTTTGTTTGGGAGTTAATGATAATTAACAAATCAATGATAGATACTGTTAGTTATATTGGTTATAATTCACAATATTTCTTTCATACAATTTATCAAGCGCAAATGTCTTAATGGTTGCCTTAACTACTTGATATATATGCTGACATGAAGGTGTTATTGGGTTGCATTATGTCCGTTTAGCAACTTAGTTTATAGAATTTGAGATATAATATGCGGGTACTTTCTGAACTAATTTTTATTTGATTTTTTAAAAATGGAACTAATGTTTGTTTAAAGAACTTTTAAAATAGCATTATCTTGAATGGAATACTTGTTTGAGATTTTCTAAACAATTGATATTCCAAGAACTAAAAGTAAGATTTTTTTGGACAATCCATTTATTCAATATATAAAGATACATTAGTTCAAATGTCCTAAATATATATAGGAAATTAATTATAAAAATGACTTTGTCTTTCATAATAATTTTTTCATACACAAAATAAAAGTCGAATACCTAACCAAAGATTTCAAATTTTCAATCTAGTAAACATTTGTGTTGAGGCTTGTTAGGCATTCACAATTATTTTTATTGCATTGCAGGGAATGCATCATTTTTTTATTTTAGGGATCTATTTGAATATTTCAAATAGATAACGGGAAAATAATATTCTTAACCTATTAAAAATAAGCCTGTTGAATAAAATTAGTAGATAACCAAGTTCTTTAAGTATGATAGCATAGACTTTATCTTTATTATATGTTTGGAAAACTTTGTTGATGTGGACAAAGTCCAACTTAATAACATCTATATGTTAAAAGAGAATTGTCTTAAATTATTGACAGAATTATCCTATTATAAATAGTTATATGTGGATATCAAATAATATTCTCCAACTTTAGGAAAAAAAGTCCAAGAAAAATTTAGTGAAGAAAATGTTACTCAGTAAGAGCTTCAAGCTTAGTTAAGTGAATAGGCTGAAATAAAATATTGTGAAGTCCGTTTATAAAATCACAAAATTGAGAGTAAATCTACTGACGTATGTGTACTATTTCATGTATTCTTTTATTAGTCAAAAATATATAATTCATATTTTATTTTTCTACCTAATAATAATAATGATACATGAAATGGTACACATCTTGCGACAATATATAACCGTTATCAACATAAGATTTTCACTTACTTTTTAGTTAAGATTGGATTGACTGCAGCCATTTCCTCAAAGGTATAAGAGCCAATGAAGAAACATATTTATGGTAGGAATGAGTCAGAAGTCAAGATTTTGCAGTGTTTAGAACGTCCTCAATTTTTTTTAAGGAAGGTTTCATTTTTAGTCATTCAAATATGTTGCAAGTAATAATTGGGTTCCTAAAAAATTATAAAAATCTTAGAAGGATAAGATTCTAAATGTAAGTTTTTTGATATAACTAAAATTAAGAAGTTGATATATTAATGCTGTTAACTTCTCCTCCTAATAAATATCGTTTTATCAATATTTTAGCTAGAGGAGTAGATACTCTAACTCACATTTCAAATTGAGGATTCTTTTCCTTTTCTTGTGTAAAATTACATGGGCTGTCCGTGTGTCACCCTCCCTTCCACCCACCTTTTTTACTAACAAAAGTAACTAATTTAATATGTAAGCTCTCACGGTATACTTGTGATAATTACACTAAAATAAGCTTTTCCTAACCAAAACAAGACGTCTTTGACTTAGTTCTATTTTTTGGTTTAATGCATCTCACATTTTTATGTTTATTTTGATTTTGGTTTCGTTATTTTCTAATGACATTAAGTCATCCAATTTCAAACTTTTTTTTTTGGTATAATAGAAATGATAAAAAAAATAAACAAAGCTAATAAAGATCCATTTTTAGGATCGGTGCTGCTCCAGAAAGAGCAAGATCCCGAAATTGTCACCTAGAAATCGAATTAGCTCCAATCTTTGCTATAAAGTCTGCCAAAAAGTTAGTATTCTTTAGGATAAAACCTACCAAAACCATCCAGCTTCAGGCAAGCAACTGATGTATCCATTTCACCACATGAATACTTGTGAAATCCAATATCAAACTTATGCACCATTATTCCCAAATCAATTAATTTGGAAATTTGTATAGGTGGCTAACGGACAACTTAAAATAGATACAAGTTAGGTTGTCTATGGACATAATATGTGATGTATGATAATGAGTTAGTTATTATTTGAAGAGGGACAATCATATACTCAAGGTGAATAATACTCTTTGTTATAAAAAACAATCATAACTAATTACTGGTCAACCACATAAACAAGTTTTGTCACTGTTAATCGACAGCTTGTTAACCGCAACATCAAAAGCATTTTCTTAATGATAAAAAATTATGTATGAGTTTTACATACTATTATTGTGTTATACGTCATCTATATTTAATTATTACCAACTCTTAAAAAATGTAATTTAAATAAGTGGTAGATGATATAATGTTTATGTATACATCTTTATATTGATAGTGTATAAATATTATAGAACTCTTACAAAATTTATAGTAAGTTAATAATGTCTTTAAGATATTATTTAAATAAATAATGCATTCAAACTTCAAAGTGTGCTTTTTTTCAACCTTTTTTGGATTTATTATATATTTTCCCAATACAACTATTCATACTTGCTTCCCTTGAGAAATGATTTTAGAATACTGGTTGGCATTTTCCTCCATAGAATATAAATCACTAAGTCTTGGAGTTGGATTTTGATTGTTAATTCGTTAATTTAGTCTTTAAATGTGAGCTATGATTAAATGTATGAGCACATACAAGTTCTAAACAATACAAATAAGTGTTACACATACCCTATATGCCTAAGACCCAAGCATTACTTTTCAGTGTTTAGGTCGTGTAACATGTGTTTTTTTTGGCTACTACCAACTGTATCCATCTCTACACTTTTTGGTAAGAAACTAATTCATTTTAGGTTGTGTAACTATTTCTTCCGATAAATATTGCTCCCAAGTCTCGAGAGTCGAATATTTAATCTTTTAATTTTTCTGGAAATTTAATAGAGTTTTATACTAGTAGACCAATACTTGTTTCATCTCACATGTGTTAGGTAGAGTGTAATGGTTGCTGATATATTAATGCACTTGTACTTTGCCTTAGGTTGTTTGGTGGGTGGATGCTGTTGCTGAATTCGCTGGTTATCCTCTAATTGTTGGTGGTTGGTGTGCTTCGAGTTATATTGCTTGCTGTTAGTTATACAAGAGTATAACTATAACTGTACTCTTTAATAAGATTCCACTTAAACTTTTCATCCTAAACGCATGAATATAATTTAGTAGGTGCTTCTCGTTAATAAAGAGTGTCTTGAAAAATATGTATATAATGTTACTAACATTTCTCCCAAATGAGAAGTAAGGTCGCTGAAATATAATGGTGAGAATGTTTTAGGAGTGTGAATATTAACATTCCTAAATATTAATTAAAATTTCTCTTTCATCAATTATAATTTTATACTATAGAAAAGTATTATTAATTAATAGGATATGTACCCAAAAAATTAATAGGATATGTGAATAAGGAGTTGAGCTCCTCTAGTGAAGAGTCCAATATTGGATAGAGATTATGACACATGATAAATTCCTCTTATATTTCAATAGGGAGAGAAGTTAAACTCGTGAATAATAATTTGAAATGTCTCTCATCCCATATTTAGTTGTATTAATCTTACTTTTATATTATATTATTATAATATTCCTATAAATCAAGTATCTAATCTCATAGTAAGTTAGCTAAATCAAATACCTACCTAATCTCATAGTGAGTTAGCCAGAGAGTACATATGTTGTTCTATAAGTTGTACCATTATATGTAGGGGTGAGTAAGATCCAGCTTGACCCGTAAACTCGTCTCAACCCGATGACTTAGGGACGGGTCTGATCAGTCCAAATAAATAAAAAGGGAAGGGTCTGACAATAAATAAAAAGGGACAGACCCGATGTCAAAAAGGACGGGTTCAGGTCTATGTTCGGGTCACCCGACTCGTAGTTATATATCAAGAATAGTTGAATAAGTATCTATCAATACCCATTATATTATCCCCACATAACTTAAATACCTACAAGCCAATGAATCTTGATTGATAGAAAACCAGTTCATTTTTAGTTTTTGTATACTTTGTGTGAACTCCAATTTAAGTTTCATTTTTTCAGTTGATAACTAGTTATTGTATTCATTTTTGTGTGAACTTTCGAGTATTGGTATGTTGTTGTCATTCCAGTTCTTATGTGTTTTTATCATTTACAAGATCAGAACACTTCAGCTTATGTTAACACTTAACAGTTTAAATTGTTCTGAAATTTTTAATTTCTTCTATAATTTTCAGTCATGTGATTCTGATAATTTTTAATTTGGAAGATGAAATTTTTGGTTTGTAGTTTATATACTGATGTGTGTGAGATATAGGTCTTAGTTGAGTTTATATACATGTTATATAATTTTGATTGTGCATGCTTAAATATTTGATAAAAAAATTTATGTTTGTCATTTTGTCCTTTTCTAACCCAGACTCGTCCCTCATGTGTCTCATCCTAATTAGGGACGAGTTTAGGTTCAAAAATTGATCTGATCAGTATTTATGGACGGGTGAGAGACATGCTTAACCCGTCCCGACCCGTCTCATGCTCACCCCTAATTACATGTGTTATTAGCTTATGATTGGTTGAAAAAATGTTTTTAAGTTAAAAATTAATACTTTTTTTGACCAATCACAACTAATTGTATGTGATGTGATACAATTTGTGGGACAACAAATTTGTAGTGACCACTAAAAGGGTATTAAAAGAGCTGAACTCCGAAATTTTTCTAAAGTACACATGCATAATACAGTTGAAAAAGCATGAAGTTTGTATAGACTACAATGGACTCTTTCTCTATATAGTATAGTATTATGAGCATCAATAATGAGAATGTATATACTTACTTTGTAGAGGAATTATTAGTTAGGCATGTACAAGTATGGAAGAACTCATAGAGACACAACCTTTTAGGCGTTGAATAATGACATTACCACTGACTAAGCCAGAATGATGAGTTAGAGGTAAACCCTCTTTGACACATTCATCGTACTTCTCAAGAGTAGACACAATGTCACAGAAATCTGGTCTCTTTGAAGGGTTTGCTGACCAACAACGTTTTATCAAATGAGCAAGTGCTGGTTGACAACTAGCTGCCAGAGGAGGCCTTTCGTTCTGATCAATAAATGGGGAAAATACTAATCAATAATCACTTTATGTAAGTCCAAATTTTGGATAACAGAAATTGAGATATGGATCATGTAATAAAATAGATTAATATCTATACAGCTACTTAGACTTTAGTATTCCTACCAAATTCTCCTATTAATATCACTTCAAAAATTATCATCAACAAATAATGTATCACTTTTTGATATATATTATTTTATTATGGGTAGGAGGATTAGTAGGATAATTTAATACAATCATATATCATTTTCCTTTTCACTATGCTCTCCAAAATAAAGATGGAATGCATTTGGCAAATAAAACAAAAAAGGGAAAGGAAATCAAAGTACCCCAATTGTTTAAAAAGTTAAGTAGATGGTTTAAAAAATCATTAAATGATATAAAATTTAATACATTTTGATTAAAATAATATTATTTAATGAGTTTAAAATATGTGCACTGATAGTGTAAAGTTTTTGACACTGTCAGTACATTATCCATCATTGATTTGTATTACTTTTGTTTGGGAGTTAATGATAATTAACAAATCAATGATAGATAATTTACTGACAGTGTAAAAAACATTTACACTGTCAGTGTATACATATTAAATCCTGATTTAATCCATATTAAAAAATGAAAAAATATATGGGGAAAAGGGGTGTGATAAATAAGGGTATGATTAGAAAATAAGGTATAATTGTATATTATTTCTTAAAAACATCAAAAGATGAAGAGATAAATGATATTTTTATACTTTTGTAAGATTCATGCAAGGGAGGGAACATCTCTAATTAAGGCCCATGTACCTGTGCTTCCCACTATTGGGACTGGAAGACACATGCTCTTACTCTTTTCAACAAAGAATTCCTATTGTTAAAAACTTTAAAAGACTCTTATATATGAATTTTAAATGTGAGTGTTTTTTATTCTCTCAATCATTTATTATTTATATATTAATTATTATTGATTCCTTATTATTGTAAAGAAAATTAGTAGTTAAATGATGTAATTTTGTCTTGTCAAATTTTCCGTTTACTAAGAATTTATATTTACATCATACATATTATTTTTTCTCTAAAATTAAATGTATCATAACATAATAATAAATTTTATAAATTATATTTGTTTTTTAATTTTTTATCTATATGTATATAATTTTTGTTCATGACATTGCTAACCTATAATAATTAATTTATTAAACTTCAAAAGGCTACAGACAGAGTCCTGTCAAGTAATAATTATAATAAAATAACTAATCCATAATTGTTGCCATCTTAGGCTATTCACATACGCATGACCCAATACCTAGTTTACACAGCTCAATTAATTCCATGCCTGGAATAATGCCATGTCTCAATCTTATGCTATATTCTCAAGTTTCGTAGCAACTAGTGAGATGCAACATAATCCATGAGTCATTTGTAAATGAAAGATTCTAGTATGAAATTAACTTGGATGCATCAAAGTATTTGATTACGCAAACATTATGTTCGCTAGAGTATTAGTGATTCGTCATTAGTTTATTGGTCAAGTCTATCCAAGTATTCAAATTGAGAACACTAAAGTTTATACTTTTACAAGAATATTTCTTCATAAGTTGTGTGTAGCCTCCAATCCTTTTTTTATATAGAGTGTTGACAGTATAAAGATTTATATACAGTTAATGTATTATTTATGATTATTTATATTACTTTTATTTAAGAGTTATTGATCATAAAATATAAACCATGGATATACACAAGAGTTTAAAAGATTGGCAAATATCCAAACTAAACTTCCCTTATGTGCATAATTATTCCAACATTATTATGTAAGATATTTCAGTTACTAGAGTTACAATAGCTATACCCTATATGCTTTGAACCTTCTTACATCTAAGTTTATATAACAGTATATAAAAATTAAATCTTGTAGTTATCACATTTTTTGATAATCCCATTGGAGTAAACAAATAAAGCAGAAAGGACAATTTTCTTCATCCTTATTTAGGATTCAAACTACTTAAGGAAGAAATACCCATATTATGAATATAATTCAGATTGCAAAAAAACATAGTACTCCTCCAACCAATCATTTTGACAATGCCACAACTAAATGCTGATTCCATGTCAAGTCTACCAAAATTATGCCATGTGCTAAATTATACAAAAGAATGATTATTGTACCAAACTTCCATGAGTGTGATAATTGATAAAGGTGTTAGTCTACCATAAAGGGGTTTTCTAAAGCAGACTAGAAGATATTATGAAGGGGTATAGATAAAAGAATTAAAAAAATTCATTGCTCAATGCACGAAGTTCCTACTTAGTGAAGTATGAGAAAATAGATGTACGTAGTATTATGCCGCAAGTGGAGAGACTATTTTGATATAAATAAAGGATGCAATAATAAAAATAAATTTACCAAGTAGAGAAGTGATGCAGTGGTCTGAACAAAACTTAGTACTGTTTTCTCCATATTTGTGATGCTATTTTCCAAAAAGAGTAAAACATCTGTAACAATTCATCAATAAAAGTTTTATGTATAATGAATTATACACAATGCATTATACTTTTACTGAAAAACAACACCACAAAGACCCACATAACAGTATAAAAGTTTAGTCCTTAACATAATTAAGGAGACATAATTTAGAGTTTAGACATAGTTATCTCTAACCTTCTCAGCCACAGCAAAAGCAGCTTGCACTGGAGTCATTCCTTGGAATGGAAGTAAACATGTTGTGAGCTCCCAAAGAACAATACCAAAACTATAGACATCAACCTTCCTAGTATAAGGCTTTTCCTTGATCATCTCCGGCGCCATCCAACGATATGTTCCCATGTTTCCTTTCGTCTCGCGACATCGAGTTTCAAGGCATGATGTACCAAAATCTGCAACCTTAACCCTCATCTCATCATTGAGAAGCAAGTTATTAGACTTGAGGTCTCTGTGAATCACGCCTCGCGAATGAAGGTACTCCATACCCCTAGATATGTCAAGAGCTAACCTTAGTATTGTGTCTATTGCAAGAGAGTATGGCTCTTTCTTGTTCAGATACATCCTCAGTGTTCCTTGTGACATGTATTCTGTTATGATACAGTACACTGGTGGTTTTTTACATGCTGCAATAAACTGAAAATTAAGAGTCACTTAATATATAAGACTTTATTCATCCCATATAATGAGAGATATTAGGTATTAGAGACGCCTTTGAAAGATTAATGTATAGACATAAATATTAGGATTTCTTTATGGTGATGTGGAATATGAGCAGTAGTTAACAATGTATCAGAATCTACTGACTAAGATGAATCATAAATCAATGTACTGTGTCACTAAATCATGGTAAAAGGAAGGAAAAAACACTTCATATTTGTCACCAAATTACAATTTGGTTATTGCTATTAGGCTAATTTGTTAATATAGATCTCTAAAGTTCCTCTTTGCCTCTCTCTAAAAGTATTACATTCTGAGAAACAAAACTTTAGTCCTTAATGAGTCCCTTTTCACTGAAGTTGTATCCATGAAAAAAGCAAAAAACTAAAGCTAAAAATAAAAAACAAGCAGAGGTAAATTTTTCCTAATTATAAAAAGTACAAAACTTAGGTCTGGCTGTTTGGTATTTGTAGTGTGGTTATCTAACAAAAATGTAATTAGTGATACTTGTTACATGATATTATATGTCCTTATTTACAAACACTGCCTAACTTTTATCCCTTAAAAAAACTTCAGGTCATAAAATTAGCCCTTGCTTCCTTCTAATTTATATCAATACAAACGAAAACCATAAATTTAACCATACAAGCTACCATGTCCATGCAGACAAGAACAAAGACACTTTGCATATAACAATTACCTGCACTATGTTATGATGAAAGAGACATGACAGCAAAGAAACTTCAGACTTAAATTGCTGTTCTAATAGGACTCTTCTCTCCTCATCCTGTGTTGGAATCCTCACCATTTTCACAGCCACTGCTCTCTGCTTGTAGATTCCACGGTATATCCTACTGTGAGCTCCAGAAGCAAACTTGTTACCTATATAATCATGCTATTTGAACATCAAAGTTTGATCATTGTACCTACCCAAAAAATTTGAACATTGTATGTGACATAATATGTATCTATCTTTTTTTCTCAGTTACTTTTTTTCTCTCCATTGATTTGCATGGAATATTTTGCTTACCTATGAAAAGTTGTGAAAGGTCTGCAGTCCATTCCTCTTGGTCCTCCTTTGGAACTTCCCATGTCTCTACATTCTCAGACTCTAATATCATGGACCATGATTCCATGCTATCAAACCTCTTTCTTTCCATGTTATTGTTCTCCATTTCACATTTCAACTTGGCTTTGTAGGAAGAAGAAGGTGCTGGTGAAGGTTTATTACTCTTTGACCTCCTCAGACGAAGCCCGTGGAAACATGAGCTTGCCATTGAAGCTATATATATCCTTACCGTTTTTTGTATTAGTAGGAACGGTTTTTTGAAGGGTAGAATAAGAAAAGGAAGCGATAAGAAGAATAGTTGAGTAGTGCCTTTGAGGTGTGAGCAACACTTTCTTTTATTATGTTTAATTTGTCTCCACCTATTGTAAATGTTTATTTCTGTGAAACCTTTGCAGTGAAGTGAATGCTTGTTATCAAAACAAACAGTCAGAAGGGAATTTCCTCCTAAATGTGTGAATGGATTTTAGAAAGTGCATAAACTGATTTCGAAACATGGGCTCAAACAAAGAATGAAAGATATGTCTGCCTATTCAGGAAACCATAAACTTGATCAGTTTGCAAATTCAAAGACTAGACCCTTTTATTTTATGGAACCAGATTACTTAGTATATCTAACTTGTGAAGGTTAAAAAATCTTACAGATAATACATGCAAGACAAAGGGACACAAGCAGAGAAAAACATGGATGCTGGGTATTCATTGCTTAAGGAAAATACAAGGAGATATAATGGAAATGAAGTTGTGATAGAGAATAGAGAGAAGAAGCAGCAGTTTTTCACGGTTTTCCCTTATAATGTTAGGTCGATTAGCAGTATAAAGATGATGAATTCAAAGCCTTCAGAGGTGTCTCGTGATTGCTTGGTTCAAAAGTGAACCTTTTTTGGGTCCATCTAATTCACCTTCCTTGTTTGCTTTTGTGTTGGGTTTCTTCTTTTCTCCTGCATTATCATCTATGCTGTTAAATGGTCACTGTCACTGGTGTTTTGATCTCATCCAACAAACTGAACACTTTTTCAATCTTCTCAGACTTCGGGATATACTTCATATTGGGACCCAAAAACGTCCTATACTCATATAATATAAGTGACACGTATAATATCATTACAAAAAGAAAAAACTATAGACTAGAGCAGTGCCAGGTTAATGACCGTGTGATTCATGTGAGTTGCTGTTTAGTAAAGATGGTACCTTCTTGGATGAACTATATATGTTAGTATATATTGACTTCTATTCTCTTCCACGAAAATAATTTATATGCACTAGCTACAAAATTTTATGCTCACAAGGTTCCTTTATTCCAATAGAGCACTAACTGAGAGATAACAGTTTGATATAGGAAACGAAATGTTCTTTAAGCATTTCAATTTTGGATCACTTAAGCCTTGCACTTGAAGCATTGGTTTGAGAGTTTGCAAGGTAAATATTCTAAGGGTGGAATCAGACATTTAAGGAAATAAAAGAGGTGTAGAATCTAATTAAGGGCTAAAATTTTGTGAGTATAATAATTTGCTGATACTTGTACCATACCCTATATTTCACTGTTCATGATTTCCTTACACTCAGTGTGTCCCACAAACAGTTTAGGTTCTAATCATATTTAAGAGATTTGTTTTATCAGATCATGTCTCATGTGTTTATATACTAATAATAATAAAGTAATAATTATAAAGATTTAAAATTTTTAATTGACATAACATACTTTTATTAGCGTATGATAGTGTGTGAAAACATATCTCTTTTAATCCTTACTGAAATGATGCTGCTTTTTATAGTGTAGGCTTATTATATGACCATGTTGGCATTTTTGTTATTTTGTTTGTTTAGTAGAGAAACAACAACAAACCAAATTAGTCACATACTCACATATATAAAGTTATACTTGGATAATTGAAACTCATGGTTTAATAAAAACCACTAAAGTTTAAAAGTTATTTACTTTTGTGAAGAGGTATAGTAATTAAGAGAAGTAAATGTTGTTGTGAAAACAACATAAAGAAATCTTTTAATATGAAAAACAATTGCTGTTATAAAGGGGAGTACATCTGATTCTCACTTTTTGTAATACTGAATGTACTACCGCTTTTGATTGGTTGAAAAAAATTTATTTAAATTAAATTGTAATTATTAAATATTTTTCTGATCAATCGTATCTCATGATATATAAAGTGATACAAAGGAACGAGACAACATATGTAAACCCGTTATAAAGTACAGATCTAAGTCATTACCAGCTGAAAAGTGTAACATGAAATTGTACACAAGTGAAATCCTTCATGCTTCACTTCCCCTCATCACACATGTCTTTGATTGCAGTAATATGTGTCCTAAAAATTGTATAATTTGTTGTGATTGGCACAAAAATATCAAATTATTAAAGTTAATAGCTTTGTCTCGTAAAAATCTACAATAATAAACATAATATTACTGTGCAAAATGACCTTTCCCTCCCAGGTTAGTGGTGTTGGAAAATAAGGAAGTTTCAAATTCAATAGAATTAAATAAGTTTAGCAATATAGTAGAAAAGTTCATACTTTACATCGGTAAAAGAATTGCATCATAATTTACATAGAAAGCTGTAGGGAATGCAAATATACAATAGAAACTGAACCAAAGCAGTTTATTTAATTTTCTATCATATGTGTGACTTCAAGTTTTATTGTATTTGATTGATAAAAAATATTAAGTTATTAAATTTTTAAATTTAAATGATTCTAAATTCTATTTTGTTGACTAATTGATGCCACAAAAAGTTGCATACAATTATTGGGACAGCAAATGTTATATCTTTTTTTCTTTCTTTTTTCCTTTTCTTTGTTTGTGCTACTGTTATATTGTGAATCAAATTGGGCCCAAACATATTGCACCACAAAAGAAAGTTTTGATCAGAAACACTTGGGTTGATCCAATAAAAGATCCAAATGGCTAAGATTTTTGGTGTGTTTTTTGTGTGTACAAAAATTATATACATGTCTGCAATTTAAAACTAATCGTTTTTTATGAGAAATTTTCTGGAAATGAATTTGTTTCCGTGAACATAATACTTTTCATACACACGACATACCTTTTTTTTTTTTTATTAAATTATTGATTTCAAAAAATTTACTTGTTAAAAAAAATGGCATGTTTTCATTTTTATTCATTCCATTAGAATATGTCTAATGGGTGGAAAAATTATTTGTACATATATTCTAATTAATTGTCTTTGAAGGTTCTAGCACATAAATTAATATTCCATTCATTTCAAAATAATTGACCACATAAAGAGTATAAAATCTGAATGTTAATAAAACTAAATACATTTTTTAATATGTGTTTCCTCTCTTTTTTACACTTATTTTAAAATAATTGGAGTATATATTTCTATTCAACTTATGTTTTTTTTTAATTTATTTATAATAATTATATTCACTATTCTTTACTCATCATTTTGATACTAACTAAGGATAGAGTTGTCAAAATAGCAATAAAAGTTATCTTGATTTCTAAATATATGAATACATAACAAAACACTTATTAATTAAGAAAGAAGCAATTCGTATTATTCAATTGTTTTTTTTAGCTTTTACCCTTTTATGATGACTGTATTTTCTATTTTTGGGGTGCATTGTAGCATTTTCCACATAAAAGGAATTGTCAATTTATAAAGATTGCAGTGACACTAACACAGAAGAAAATCTTGGTCATTAAAGAAAAATTAAAAAGAAGGAAGTTATAGGGGACCCTCACTACTGGCCAGTGATAAAAACTTATCATAGTCGAATGAACCAAATTTAACACAATACCACGCTAGATCTATATAGGGTCAACTTGGTTCCTATGTTGATGTTTACATAAAGTAGCTAAAATTTCAATAATTTGAAAAAAGAAGTTTACAAACAACACGTGTCCTCTAATATATATATATACATGTATAATATATATATATAAAGTATGATATATATCTCCACAAAATTTGCCACATAATTAAGTCACACTGATTAGTTTTTATTTTTGCATTTTTATGTCTTCAACATCATGATGTTTTTCATGCTGCTCAGTATTATAGTAATGCAAAATATTGCTCCCTATACCTGTATTATATTGCAAACAACCATTGGAAGCTTGAGAGAAAGAGAGAAGAAGATACAAATAAATATAAATAATGGTGCTTCTGACACACGAACAAGAGACAATTATTTATGATATGTATAATATATACTATATGCTGTAGTATAGGGTGTACAAAATCCTTTTGAGTAGATTATATGAACTCCATGTAAGAGTGAGAGAAAAGTGATACAAGAGTTTAGAATAGAGATCAGTTTTCTCAGTATTAAAGTTTGTGAAATAACTTAGCAATAATATGTAATTTTTAAATAACATGATTAAATCTGATTAGTTGGTAGAGAAAATGAGAGCATTTTAGGATAAATGATGTATATTCCAAATGTTATGGGAATATATATAATTAGCTTCATAATGCAAAAGATCACCTCCCTTTTTTCCGAGGAGTTCAGAAAACGGTGGGATTTAAAATATTCAAATGCTATTTCTAAATAGGTCTTCAAGCTTCTCTAATTTATTAATATATTATAAACAACTTTGATGCACTCAGAACACTTATCTTTATTATCTAATATAAGAAGATAAGAAGTGTTTAATTATGTATTATGATGAGTATAATATTTATGCAATTTTAATATAAAAATTTATATATAATTTTATACCATCTAGCATTTATTTAAATTATTTTTTTAAATTAATAATAATTAAATATGAATAATCAATATATTATATATGGAGTAAATTATACCGACACTTTCTGAGTTTTAGTGAAATTATACAAATTATCCTTCACTTTTCTACATCTACGTATTCTCCTAATATACTTTCATTACAATGTTTAAACAAAAAATTTAATAAATGCAATTATGTTAAACAAAACATAGTATATTGTGGAGACAAGTCCAAATAATATATGAGTTGATATTTCTTTATTATTTTTGGTTCGTTACGATATAGTATAAGAGCAATTTAAACAACATCTCTTTAGAATTGTTGATGCATTTTATAACAAAAAATATAAAGCATTGATTTGTATATTATTTAGATTTTTCCTCACAATATACCATGTTTTGTTTAACATAATTGCATTTATCATATTTTTTGTTTAAAATATTATATTTATTTATCATACATGGATAATCAGTATAACGAAAGTATAAAAAGTAGAAGAGGTTTGTGTATATGTATAAAATTGACGGTTAAATTTATATAATTTCACTAAAACTCATAGGTGTGAGTGTAATTAACTCTTTATATATATATATATATATATATATATTCTTTTTCTTTGACGTGGGCATGTTTGTATAAAGGATATTTTTGTCCACGTGGAAATCATTGAGCCGCATCTATCTCTCACCGACTTCCATGAGGACGAGGATTTAATTTTAATATTCTTATCCTCCACGTGCCACATCAGCTTGGCGGGAAACCAACTAAAAGTAACTGATATCTAATATTAAATTATTAAATCCTATGTAAAATAGCAAGATGTGACTTGAAACCAAAAATATTACTAGGTGATTTACTAATTAATTTGAAACCAAAATTTTAAAAGAAAAGCAAAACAAATAAAATTGTTAGTACGCCATTTAGTTATACAAATTATTCGGATCAAATATCGACTAGTGTTTTCGGAAATAAAATTGTAATAGACTTACACTTAAACTTATGTACTCTATCTAATGATAGGAAAGTAGAAAAGAATGGGGACCATGTATTTGGGAAGATGGGTCTTATTTACTGTTTTTAGGGAATGCTCTTTGTACCCTTGTTGTGGATAACACAAGAAGTTGGCTTCTAATTGTGGACACTTGATGGAAATCATAGATCTACTTGTACTAGCAGTGAATAACTGGGATTGGTCCCAAAAATGCAACTTGATGCATTAGTTTTTAACTGTGTGATAGGCCCATTTGGAATATACATTCTCACCATGGTTGAGGTGGGAAAATCTGTCCATTTACAATGAAGAATCTTATGTAGTAGGACCAAGTGACCTACCCATAAGGCCACTTTCTCTAACGGACCTTATTCTTCTAATGGCTAATTACTTTGTGAGAGTGACATCAAAATTTCAGCAAGATTTTGATACAATTTTTATGTGTCAATCTTACTAAATTGAACATTCTTCTTATTAGAATATATTTAGAGAAATATATATATATATACTGCGCCTATAAATAAGTTTTATATATTGGCACTACATGATGATCCATAAATATTATACTCATACATTTAAGTATCTTAAAATATCTTAAAATATTTTGTAAATAATATCTAGAAAATATTTAAGCATTCTATATAATAGATTTGTTACATTATATTAAAAAAGTATCTTAGTTTAAGATAATTTAAAATAGTCTAACATACAGTACATACTTCTATATATTTTAATTGTTTTGATTCAAAGATGATTATAAAAAAGATTTTATTTTCTTCTTAATGAATCTGATTTTGATGGACATGATGATAAGAATGAAGTATAAATAGAAAATGGAATTATTAGATTTTATAGACGGGCTCAGATATAGCATACCACATTACCTCATGTTGTACATTCTAGACTATAATTTATAGAAAAGATTTAAGAGCTAAAGCTGCCTAAAAATGAAGAATGAACGTCACATACGAACAAAAAGTTAAGAAAGGAAAGTTCACTTAATAAAGCATCAAGAAACATATAGTCATTAAATCATATGCATTCATCCTTTATTTATTGCTATCTTAAGATTGATTCTATATTATCCTAATTTATCTTCGTAAAAGTTGTTCTAATTACTAAATAAGATTTTAAAAAGTATTTTTGTACGTTTCCAACACTAAAATGAATTCACTTGCTCCAAGCAAAAAAAATCAGGTGGATTTAACATTTAAGAAATCTTGTGTTATATGTTTGATAGCATTTGAAGGAAAAGTGAAAGACAGAACAGAAAGAAAAAGAAATTAGAAAGTGGGGACATGATCACATGAAAGTGGAAATATAATATTGAATTATTCATACTCTCTTCCTTCTCAGACATCTAAAAGACATATTTTGGTCTAGTGTAAAAACTATATATATTCATAGTAAAAATAATTTATACACAAATTAATAGATCTATAAAATTTCTTTCATGTTGTCACTATATTCCAAATAAATGTGTTAATTTAGTGGTATATATCATGATTAAAAAGTTAAGAATTTAATTTCTAGAAGTAATACTTATTAGGACAAACATTTACAAATTTCGAAATGAATTAGTTCATTTTCATAAAAAGAATAAATATTATTGGTAGTAAAAAAAACTATATTCCAAATAAAAGATATAAATGTGAATTGAGAAACACCATTCCTATTTTTGCAATTCCATTGAAACCTGCTCCACTTTCCTAGTTCTCTTTTCTCACTTACAAGTTACAACACTAACACCAACAAGAAGAATAAACAACACTGAACACAAAAATGGGTACCCGAATCCCGACCCATCAACTCAGCAGCGGACTCTACCTCTCGGGTCGACCCGAACAACCCAAAGACCGCCAACCAACAATGTCATCACGCTCAGCACCGTACACCGGCGGCGACCCTTCAAAGTCCGGCGAGCTAGGCAAAATGCTCGAAATCCCCACCGTCGATCCAAACCCAAGCACCAAACCTTCACAAAACACTGGGTCGGTTAGATCCAGACCCAATTCGGGTTCAACAATAAAGCACAGTGGGTTGGGTCCTTTATCTCGAAAATCTTCAGGTTCAGGCCAGATGGCTCTTCCAACCGGACTTTTCACGTCGGGTCCAATAGGATCCGGTCCGGTTGAGATTTCCGGCGGTGACGGGAGGCGGTCGGGGAACTTGGACCGGACCGGTTCGATGGGGAAGTTGGTTTATGGTTCCAGCGTGACGAGCCTGAGCGAGGAGGTGAAGGTGGGGTTTAAGGTTTCAAGGGCGGCGATGTGGGTTTTTTTGGTGGTTGTCGTAATGAGTTTGCTGGTTGGGGTGTTTCTGGTGGTGGCGGTGAAGAAAGCGGTGATCTTGGTGGCGCTCGGAGCGGTTATTGTGCCGGTGGTGGTTTTGTTTGTTTGGAACTGTGTTTGGGGAAGACGAGGGCTTTTGGGTTTTTTGAAAAGGTACCCTGATGCTGAACTAAGAGGTGCAATTGATGGACAATATATTAAGGTTAC
Organism: Lupinus angustifolius; assembly: GCF_001865875.1. Taxonomy (NCBI): domain Eukaryota; kingdom Viridiplantae; phylum Streptophyta; class Magnoliopsida; order Fabales; family Fabaceae; genus Lupinus; species Lupinus angustifolius. The sequence continues at coordinate 3,544,117 of NC_032024.1, forward strand.
TGGGGTAATATTCTTTCCTTAATCTTTCTTCTTTTGGGTAATCATATTATTAATTAATGACTCATTAATTGTGAATCTTTGCTTTTATACTTATTTATAATCCTTGTTTCAATTAGTGGAGAGGTTGATTGGTTGTTTTTTCGGTTAGTTTATTGTTAGGTATGTGATTTGATACTTGCCTTGCATGGATTTGTTATGTTGACTATGACCCCATCTTTTGTAATTGTCTTATATAATGGATGAATGATGTAGTGTCAAATATCAGTACCGGAATCAACAAGGTGTTGATCTAATAGTGTAAGGCCCCACTCGATTATCAGGATCACCAAAAGGTCAATAATTTAATTCCTAGGAACAACACTTGTTGGGAGAGGGGTAATCACACACTCAGAAAGGATTAGTTTTTTACTCAAAAGGATAAGGGATATCTTTGGTAGTACCAAAAAAAATATACCTGGAAGGACTGGAGCTACTTTTTTTTTATAGTCTGAAGCTAGTATAGTTGTATTTTTTGTATGGATATTTGCTTTTTTGATTTAATTTGACAAAATAAACTTGAGGGTAACTTGCATGATGGAGATTCACTTTCTTAGTCCAGAAACTTAAATGAAGTTTTGATCCATTTGACCCTATGAATTCAGCATAGATGGTAGTTAGGGATGGTGATGTTTAATGTGCATTGTATGGTAGGCTAAGGAGGGATTGCATATGCTTCTCTATGAAGGTTAGGGTTCTCTTAGAAGTTGTTTGCCTAGTTAGTTGTTACAAAAATGGTTGTCAATCATGTTTCTGAAGAATTGCATTGTATGGTAGGCACAAGAACTGCACATGTAATCATGAATACATGTGTATTTAGGGCAATGCCAGTGCTATAAAAAAAATTAATATAATACCTACAAAGCATTGGGAAAAGGAGAAATTCTAAGTAGGTAAAGTTTGAATTAAGAAACTAGTCTCAAGCAAGTTGTTGATACTCGTTGGGATTCATATTGCAACTTTGATAAATTTGATATTGATGTATTTTGTTATATGTGATGTTGTTGAAATTATTAAAAATTGATTAACTCCGGAAATAAGAGCTGAAGCTAAAGGTATCTTACCTTTGAGTGGAGATTTTGAATTTGCATTTATGATGCACGTGATAAAAGATATTTTGGGTGTTTCAAATGAATTATCACAAGCATTGCAAAGGAAAGATCAATACATCATTAAGGATATGAACTTGGTTAAAATCATAAAGCAACGATTACACACTATGAAGAATGATGGATGAGAATATTTATAGCAAGAGGTAATCTTATTTTGCAATATGCAAGATATTGACATCCTCATATGAATGTCGACATTTTTCCTCATGGTAAATCACGACGTGGAGGCAGAGCGCATGTTATCACAAAAGAGCATCATTATCGTGTTGAATTATTTTATACTTTTGTGAATATGCAATTTAAGGAACTCCAAAATGAGACAAATACTCAATTGTTTCTTTGTATGTGTTGTTTTCTAGTTTTATAAGGCAAAACTGATTGAATTTGCAAAGTTCTATCCAATGATTTTTGTTCAATTGATTTGGTGATGTTTGATAATCAACTCGAGATTTATATCTTTGATATGTGTTGCAATGTTGATTTCGCTTCTTTGAAAGGAATCAATAATTTTTTAGAGAAGATGGTTGAAAGTAGAAGACACATTGTTTACCCATTAGTTTATCTTCCTTTGAAGTTAGCAATGATTTTTCCTATTACTACAACAAGAGTAGAAAGAGCATTTTCAGCTATGGAGATTGTGAAAAATAGGTTGCGTAATCGAATGAGAAATGGTTATTATTCAACGAATTCAAAATGTTCAATAACTTAGTTGATTAGCAATATTTAAATCGAGCGAGAAATGTTCAATAACATTGGCAATAAGATAATCATTCAACGAATTCAAAATATGAAGTCACGTAGAGATCAATTTTAAAATGTGTAATTTAGTTGATTAGCAATATTTAAATCTTGTGATTTTGACATTCATGTTTTCATCTTCTTATATATGATGATATATACCCTGCTCTCGGGTGTTAGAATCGTCACTAATTTAGGGAAGTTGATGTTGCTAAAGAATTGCACAGCATTTAAGGTTTCTTGGTTGTCATTTGCATAAGCTGTAAAGCGAAGTCTTGTACTAGATATTGGGGATATGTCAGGCTGTTATATTCTACATTGTTTTAATCATAATTCCTGACAATTTTGAATACGAATGTTTGGTGTGATAATAATGTACGTGTGTCTCTATGAAAATATGGGTTTTGACCTTAGTGAGTAAGAAAAGATTTGGCACGACTTTTATAATTTTTGATGTGTATTCTGTCTCTTCTCTTAGGTTGTAACCTGTGGCAGTATTCCTTTGGAATCATCCTACCAAAGAGTGCCTAGATGTGTATATGTTTCCACTGAATTATATGAGTATAAAGGATTGGGTGCAAAATCAGCAAATCCTAAACACCGTTGCTTCTCTTGGGGTTCTAGATACTCTGAGGTTAGTTTGTTCAACTACTTCATTCATGATTTTTATTTATTGATATGGGATCAAAGACAATTTCATGAATTTAAATCTTAATGTTAGGTTCAGCACCTGACTGAATTACTACGCCAACTTTGAGTGCATGGTTCATAGTCAATACCGTGCTCATGCTATAAATGTTTTATGTTCTTCAACATGAGCAAATCATTTCATCATGTTTTCTATTGTTTGTATATAGTGACGCTGTCTCTCTTACCCTATGTAATAACAACTTTATTATTTTCTATGCTCAGAAATACATAGCAGACTTTTACATATCAGACTTCCAGTCTGGGTTAAGAGCACTAGTGAAAGCGGGCTATGGCGCCAAGGTTGCTCCTTTCGTGGAACCAACTACCGTAGTCGATGTAACAAAGGGTAACAAAGAGTTATCTCCAAATTTCTTAGGCTGGCTTGCAGACCGTAAACTCTCTAATGATGACCGTATAATGCGCCTCAAGGAAGGGTATGGACTAACACTATTCTGTTTATTATTTTTGTCATGATCCTAACCTGTTTATTTATTTAAAACAATTTCCGTCTCTGTAAAAAAAAATTAAATGCACGAACAAACAATATGAGAGAATAGAGTGACATTGATTTATCCCCGCTGACTCAAATCTAGGAAAAGACTTCAATTATTATTTAAAATTTTGTTATGAATTGATCAATGGTGCATAGAGAATAAATTTGGGGAATGCAGGTACATCAAAGAAGGCAGCACTGTTAGTGTCATAGGAGTTGTTCGCCGACATGATAATGTGGTCATGATTGTTCCTTCTTCAGAGCCTGTTTCAACAGGTTGTCAATGGTTCCGCGGCCTTTTACCAACCTACGTTGAAGGTCTTGTCTTGACATGCGAGGATAATCAAAATTCCGATGTCATTCCTGTTTAGTATCTTGCTTCCTTTTTGCTTGGAAATCAGTATCACTATACCGAAATGGCAGAAACTGATGGGGAAATCCTACACGGCAGAATCAGTGTTTTCCACGTGCAAGTTTTTATGTAAAGTTGGCTTCGAAGAGGAGCAAGAGCTTGTCTTAATGATCAGAATATGATTTGATTAACATGACCTTAATGATCCACAAAGGTAAACTAGAACCAGTTTAAGAATGTCATGCTAGTTGCATTATCCCATTTCTGCTTATCTTTCTATTATGTACATAGGTAAGTAAGGGGTTCAAAGTAGTTGCTTTCTTATTGAGTTAATTCTAGCCAGAATGTAGCTTCATTGTTAAATATTATTCGACTATGGGTTAATTTGTATTCATATAAGTTGATAAATATATTGTGCAGTGCCTATGTTTGCACTTGTAAAATTTGTACACCAAAAATGCTACCACATCCACGCTACTAGATGTGCAGATGTTCGTTTAAAATCAAAAGTAACTTATTTTTTCTATTACCTGCTAGTTATGCTACCTATAATCGTTTATGATGTTTCGTTTGGTATTTGGTACTGCAAAAAATCATTGTTTTCTACTTCTTCGGAGTGCATTTTTTTGGAAATACGAACTTTAAACACTGAAATACAAACCATTAACACTGAAATAGTAAACTTTCACCATTAACAATGAATTCAAACATCAGAATCTTAAGCTCAGTAAATATGAATGACAAGTTGACAACTAATGCATGCTTGTACATTTTTCAAATTTAATCATAAGGATTTCTGAATTTCTTCAAAAGCTCTGGTATTTCGTATCCAAGCATGTCATCTACGGCTTGAACCATTTTCGGCTTGAGTTTCTCAAATTTGTCGATGTTATATCTACTTAAAACTTCTCTGAAGTTCTCTACACTGGGAAAATCACCAGCTGGTAGATGGAACTCCCTTTGAACCTGTTTTGCAGAATTCAAATGATTAGTAACTGAGACATATAGGGGCCAAATGCAAAGTAAATGGAAGCAAAGGAGAAGATACCTTTCCAAATTCTTCATCAAGATTATCAATAAGCCTTTGTTGAGCCTTGGCTTTGCCCATTATTGCAGGCATCTCCTTCTTAAGATGACTAATTATATATGCATGAATTTTAGCAGATCTAGCACGCTTCACAAATTCGTTTATCTGCACCATTCCAATAAGGACATTCAAAACTTTGAACCATGAAAATTGAGTAATACAACCAAATCCACACATTCACACCACTGGGTCACACAATTAATTTGAAATTAGTGACCATACCCTGCGATCACAGGCCTTCTTTGGAATATCTATCAAATCTGCAAGCAGGTTACTTTGTTCCTTCTCAAAGAGATCCAGTCCTAATGGACCAACAAAATCTTCATCCATTGGCTTATCATTAAATGATCTGTGAAGTCAAGAAAAAGTAGCATATAAATTTTCAACCACAAAAGATCAATTATTTGGAGGAGCAATACACTAAAATGAAGTGAATTGGTGGAAATCAAATGTTCGTGACAAACATCACTTAAATAAACACACATCCAACAATTATGTCATCATCATGCTTAGGATATTAACTTTAAAAGAATGGTTGAGTTGAGCCATTTCTTATAAAGTAGTGGATCATTAGACATATTTGAAAGATAATGAACCTACCCGATATATACACGCACAACTTCAGGAGTATTTAGAACTTTCCCCAATGACCACATCAATGCTCCATAAACTCTCATAAGCTACAATATTACAACCAGGAATGTAAGTAGACAAGATATCAGAAAACAAATAATATATCATTAGATTTTTTTGATAGTTTCTTACTTGTTGAGTATCAACTTGGTCTGCTTTATTTAAAACCACGCGAATCTTGTCTTCATTGCCACGTAGAGATGATATTACACGTTTAAACTCATCACTGATGTCAAGTTTATGTGGATCAAATAGGAGAAGAATGAGATCACATTTTGCAGCAAACCAAGATACAACACCAGTGAAATCATAGCTTCTTTGAGTCCTTTGTTTCTCTCCAGAAAGGACACCAGGAGTGTCCACAAATGTTATTTCATCTAACAGCTAAAAGGAAAAAATCACTTCAAATTCAAGTAAAAAAATGATAGTCATTGGAATTGAAGACAATTATAAAACTCACTGGATGTGGCATTTGGGAACATTGGAACTTTGATAAAAATGAACCTCCAAATGTTGTTAGGCCACTAAAAGGCATGTCAGCATCAACAGCAATAGTATTTCCAGGAATACTCCTCTCATCAGGTCCAGACTATAAATAAAAAAATGCTCAGCTTAGAAGCATGCTCCATGCACACAAACAAAGCATAACTTCAACACAGTTTATTGAAGATAAGTATTATAACAACTATAATGGTCTCTAATTTCTATCACCAAAAAAAGAAAATATTTTTCTTTAGGACTTCATTGACTTCTCAATGCAATACAAGAACAAAAATAAGCTTTTGTACCATGACAACAACAAATCTATCGGTTGTAGGCTCAGGTCCAACATGTGCTCCTGTAAAAAGAAAGTTAAAAAGTGGTTATAAGCAGATAAAGGTAAACTTAGAAATTCATGTCCATGTCATCAATTTCATGAATTAAGGAATTATTACAATGTTGCCACTAAAACATCATCCACAGCTTAACCAACCTGGATAATCACATCTTAGCAAATGTTTTATGAAAGTTGTTTTTCCGGTGGAATATTGACCAAGAAGCATGACCATGGGTTTAGCATCAAAATCAGTATTCGTCTGAAAATGAGAAATCAAATATATTTTTACATAAAGAAGACATGTTATACAGAGCAAGTTCCAAGCTCCCAATTCTAGCTGATAAAATTATCTTTTATGTATACATTGGATGCAAATGCTACTTACCAAAAATGGAGATGCAAAATCATTGTACTGATAAGCGACTTCCAATGGCTTCAACCTCTCAATATACAATCTCTTCAAACCATCAATTATTGATGTAACTGAATTCAGAGGTAACTAAGCAAAAGCAAACTAATATGATTAGAATATATTCAGCATCAAAATAAAATTGAGAACAATCACAAAAACACATAATTTTTTTTAATGTAGAATCACCCTATAGTCACATTTCTCCTATATAGGTTTCGTAACACATGATTTGACTCATAAAAGCATTGAACATAAACAGGAGATGAAAGGAATTATGATTGTGGATGAGCTTCAAGTATCTCTAGACTCTAATCACTGAAGAATAAGACTATCAGATAAAAAGAAATGAACATATTCATGAGCTATATAACTAGATTTGCCAACAACTAACAGAACAAAGTGGAATTCATAATATGGCTGCACATTACATATAACTTGGACATTTGAATTTCATCAAAACAAAGTAAGAACTCTAAATCTGATACTATATAATGGACTTACTTTTTTTGAAGACTTTGAACTGAACCATTGTTTAGTTAGTAATTTCTGAGGCGGAGCAGTCGCTACATATCATCAATTAAATACTTCAACCAAATATTAAATACACAAAACAATAACATGAGATATTTTAAAAACAATTCATATATCTAACCATTTACTTCAGGTGGAGACTTTGGGGCATTAATTGCTAAACTCTTTGTTTTCTGGAAGAATAAAAAAGAAAAACAATAAGGAAAATAATCAATAGAAATAAATAAGTTGATCTATAAGTAATAAAGAAAACACTGCTTACTTCTAATAATGCATCAAGCCCTTCCATTACGGGAGGTTTAACATTTTCCTTGTCAACTGCAAAGAATAGAAATGAAATAAGGAAAACTAATTGAAAACAAGTGAATTTTAAAATCGTTATTATTATTACAAAATTCATCAAGTCCTTCTATATATTCTAATGTACCATTTATAGTAACACATATAGATAACATGAAATCTCAAATCACATGAGCACTCTTAAGATCTTCTCAAATAAAGTCAATCAATTCAGTTCGGTAAAGAGAAATTTACCTTGAGTTCGAAGAATATCGGAGTTGAGTTCATAACCAGCTTGGGCCAACGAAACAAGCTATTCAACATAATAACAGGAATCGGATCAAAATAGAAGTTTATGATAAATCCAAATTAGATACGGATATGAAGTAATGGATGATGGAAAATTAAAAAAATGTAAAATAGAACCTGCATTGCAGTAACAAACTCATTGAAACCCAAGAAACCTTGTCGTTTGGTATCGGAGAGAGCCCAAAGGTGTTTAAGTTGAGAGCGAGACAAGTTCGAAAGAGCGAAGAAATCGGTAGCTTCATTTCCACTGATACGACCATCTCCATCTACAATTAAAACGAATCGTTTTGGTTAACATGTAGTGTAGTGTAGTAGCGTTAGTTAACTTAAGTAAAGAGTTAATGAAATTAACCTGAATCTGCTAAATCGAACCATTCCTGGTAAGTTTTCGATTCCTCTTTGGAATTTGTTTTCATCTTTTGTGAGAACTTGTAATTTGAATTTGAATTTGTAGTAAGAATGTGTTCCTTTTATTTGTTTTCCAAGTTCAGAAAGGTTACTTCGCAATGTGCATCATGTACTTGATAATGACGCTACGTGGCATCGTGATTAGAATTTTGTTGTATTATAGAGTGGGCCCTTCAATGTTAATGGTGGTTTAATGCGAGACTAGGAGGGAGTGGTTTATAGTGGATTCCTTTTTTTTTATTTACGTTTCTGTTTTTGAATTTTATTTGAACATTTGAATTTGAGCGCCACTATGGTGCGGTGTTCTGAGAGTGGGGCCCAACAGCATGTAAAACGCTCTCACACAAATCATTTTCAGTTACCCATCAACAATGTAATGATGTTCTCCAATTCAATCAATTAGTGAATCAAAACCAATTGGGATACAGAATAGTATTTAAAATGAGGAGAAAAAAAAAATGATATATCAACTTATAAATCTGATATAGAAGTAATAAACTAAAATTTTAAAGATTAGTTTACAAATGAGAGATGTCAATGATAATAAAAGGTAATGAATGATGTATGATACACCATTAAGCATACATTTTTTCTCTTATATTAGAATAATTTATACTGACAAACCCTGAGTTTTAGCGAAATTACACAAACCACTCCTCACTTTTTTACATATGTACAAACCCTAATTTTTATACTTTCATTATACTGACCACCTTGCAGCTTACTTCTAATAATGCATCAAGCCCTTCCATTACGGGAGGTTTAACATTTTCCTTGTCAACTGCAAAGAATAGAAATGAAATAAGGAAAACTAATTGAAAACAAGTGAATTTTAAAATCGTTATTATTATTACAAAATTCATCAAGTCCTTCTATATATTCTAATGTACCATTTATAGTAACACATATAGATAACATGAAATCTCAAATCACATGAGCACTCTTAAGATCTTCTCAAATAAAGTCAATCAATTCAGTTCGGTAAAGAGAAATTTACCTTGAGTTCGAAGAATATCGGAGTTGAGTTCATAACCAGCTTGGGCCAACGAAACAAGCTATTCAACATAATAACAGGAATCGGATCAAAATAGAAGTTTATGATAAATCCAAATTAGATACGGATATGAAGTAATGGATGATGGAAAATTAAAAAAATGTAAAATAGAACCTGCATTGCAGTAACAAACTCATTGAAACCCAAGAAACCTTGTCGTTTGGTATCGGAGAGAGCCCAAAGGTGTTTAAGTTGAGAGCGAGACAAGTTCGAAAGAGCGAAGAAATCGGTAGCTTCATTTCCACTGATACGACCATCTCCATCTACAATTAAAACGAATCGTTTTGGTTAACATGTAGTGTAGTGTAGTAGCGTTAGTTAACTTAAGTAAAGAGTTAATGAAATTAACCTGAATCTGCTAAATCGAACCATTCCTGGTAAGTTTTCGATTCCTCTTTGGAATTTGTTTTCATCTTTTGTGAGAACTTGTAATTTGAATTTGAATTTGTAGTAAGAATGTGTTCCTTTTATTTGTTTTCCAAGTTCAGAAAGGTTACTTCGCAATGTGCATCATGTACTTGATAATGACGCTACGTGGCATCGTGATTAGAATTTTGTTGTATTATAGAGTGGGCCCTTCAATGTTAATGGTGGTTTAATGCGAGACTAGGAGGGAGTGGTTTATAGTGGATTCCTTTTTTTTTATTTACGTTTCTGTTTTTGAATTTTATTTGAACATTTGAATTTGAGCGCCACTATGGTGCGGTGTTCTGAGAGTGGGGCCCAACAGCATGTAAAACGCTCTCACACAAATCATTTTCAGTTACCCATCAACAATGTAATGATGTTCTCCAATTCAATCAATTAGTGAATCAAAACCAATTGGGATACAGAATAGTATTTAAAATGAGGAGAAAAAAAAAATGATATATCAACTTATAAATCTGATATAGAAGTAATAAACTAAAATTTTAAAGATTAGTTTACAAATGAGAGATGTCAATGATAATAAAAGGTAATGAATGATGTATGATACACCATTAAGCATACATTTTTTCTCTTATATTAGAATAATTTATACTGACAAACCCTGAGTTTTAGCGAAATTACACAAACCACTCCTCACTTTTTTACATATGTACAAACCCTAATTTTTATACTTTCATTATACTGACCACCTTGCAAGAGAAATAAGTGTGATTTTTTGAACAAAAAATATTATAAATGCAATTAAGTTAAACTTAATTGCATTTATCACATTTTCTAGTTAAAAGATGACATTTATTTCTCATACAAGGGTAGTCAGTATAATGAAAGTAATTAACTCCTTTTATTATTACTTAGTTTTATTATATAAATGTAATATTTATATTATTGATGTGATGCAAATGCATTTCAATGCCCAGATAAATGATGGTATAAAAAAGGCTTTTTATTTTTTCTAAATAAAAGGACGGTAGAAATTATTCAGAGAATTTTTTTTAGGAGTGAAATAATAGTTCACCATCTTTCTTCCCATTTCCCAATGTGATTATTTATTAGGATTCAAATTAATTCTTCATATTCCGTAAATACCAAGAATCCAACCTAAGTACGGCAGAATTAACCCGTTTTTAGTCTTTTGAAAATTGTGTGATTTTAACCAAAAAATATGTGTGATTTTATATCAGGTCCATAAATAAATATAAAGAATTCTTTAATCATAGTCATTACAAATTAATGTTTTTGGAAAAACCGAAAAAGTAAATGTAATCCAATAACTGATGATGTGTCTAACCCCATATTATTTCCTATAATTGTTTAGGCATCAGTATACTTGATAATAACGTTATTAGTGATATCATTGTTAATTACTTTTTCATAGATATATTCAACCTATAGTATTGAAGTAATGTAATAATGGTAAAAAGATGAGAGATTCTTATATATACGGTCACTTCTGCAATAAACAGTTTGATGTAACTTGCCTAGTTTAAACTTTTTCATGTTCAATGCAAGTATTATGTAGATAGTGTTATCTCTTAATTAATAGACCTGTATTATTATATTCCGGCAAACTTTTTGATGGTGCGTGATCATACTTAATTTGGGGTGAACATCTGCTGTCTCACACTTAGTGTCATTCTATGTGTCATGACCTTGTGATTGGTAAGGAAATCACTTAAAAATTAAATTTTAATTTAAATATATTTTTTTTCATGACACATGGAGTAGCACTAGTGTGTGACAGCAGATGTGCACCCTTTAATTTGGAATGTATGTAGATTTTATTGAGGTTGAAGGAAGATCAATATGGAGGGATTTTGGAGACAATTTGGCCATTTTATATTTGTCTAAGCTCATTGTCAATGAAAGATACATGTTTACATGTAATTGTCTCCAATTTTCTTGTCTTAAGAGATAGTAATCATTAGTTGAATGATGAAGCAGCTATTGTTGTACCAAAACTATAGATATGTAACTTTATTTTCAGGGAATTGAAATGGTGACATGCTCTAACACCACTTGTGCATCAAATGCTTAGCACTAAATCAAAAGTTATAACTCTTAATTGGGGTATTTTCTTTGAGGCTAATAATAGCACTTAGCATCACATTTTAATCTGACTCCAACTAAACCTTCATATCTTAAAGACAAGTTACTCTCATCTAGCAATGATTTCATCAAATGTGGGAGTCTAGCTTTGTCAGAAGCTGCATGATTCCCATAGTTCCCTCTGTACCAGTTCATGGCTGACCCTATTTGAAGTCTTACCAAGTAGTTAACACTAACAACTTTCTTGTAATTTTCTTTATATTGGAAAACACAGAAGAAGCATTACCAAATGTTTGGTCCTTGCCACTGTTTGGTAGCTTTGGACATTTTCATATAGTACTTGTATAAGAGAGGAAATAAATTTAATTTAGCATCATAGCCATACAATATAGTATACACCACCAAAAGCGAGTTTCTGGCTCTGCACATCAATGTACTATGAGTTATCCGATATGAGGATTCCCCCATTGAATAGTAGGAGATGGAGATACAGCGATATTTACAATAATTTCAGCAACATATGGAGCAAACTTATCATTTACCATTTGTAGATCATAACCAGAACTATAAGATCCAAATGGACTAGTGCAAAACATACAATGAACAAGTAAGGTGGATCACAAGTTCAGCAGTTCCCCTCTGTCTCTTAAACACCAATAGTCTTGTTAAGTAGCCAAAGGCAGAGCGCCAATTGAATGGCGAAAATGGAGTGAAGCCAAGTTCTGTCAAGCATGAATCCGAACATTGTGACTCCTCCTTTGTTGTTCTCCATGTATGACACTGTATTAAAAGATAGTGATTTAGGCCCAAACACAACTACACAAATAATTTGTTAAGACAAATGCCTTTAAAAAATTCCCATTTACCTAAAGCTTGCCTCCTTTGGAATGAGATGGTATGGGTGAAAATTGGCAGCATTTTGGTATTATCCAACTCATCTTCCTCGTCTCCTACCTCATCATCCGATGATCCACAAGTAGCAGCGGTAGCTTGGCGTGAAACTACCTGAGATGCTGTTGTTGTCTCTCCATCAACATTTTCAAATGAGTTTATAGTGGCACATATATGCCACTTAGCACAAAGGCCTGTAATGGATTGCGCTTTATGTGTGATCTTGGTTGCACCTCGCAAGAGTATGAAAAGGCCACTCACCAGGGTAATGGAGACTAACTGCAACATTGGACAAAGCCTAATTACTTTCTAATATAAGTATCTAATACATCAACAGATTAAACATTTGAGTGAATTACGCATTGCTCCCTCAAGTTTTGTTTATTTTCGCTTTTTCATACATAAACAGGAGAACTTTATGTAACAGAAATGATGGTTAAATGTGTATATCTATGTTTCATGTTATTTTTAACATTCTAAGTTTGAATGTGATCTCTTTTAACATAATTCTCATACACATGAAAACTAGCATCTAAATCTAACAAAAAATTATAAGCTTAGACTTTTTACTATAGTTTTGGGGAGTTATGAGTTACAATTTCAAGCACCTAAAGTGAAAAGTAAACAGTAATGCATAATTTTACCCATAAACATATTGATGCAAGAGCAATGATATTCCTCCACTAGTTTCTTCAACAACACATTTCACACATATTTTATAATCATCACTAAAAGCCTTTTGCTTAACAAAACTCTTTTAATCAATGGATATAAAATAGGAGTAAAAATGGTTAGATCAGCGTTTTCCTTGAAGTAAATGATAGCAGAAGTCTCATTTTCTTAAATGTGTGAAAGAAGCTTTACCGCAAGCTCTCCCGCCTTAAGGACATCAACATCAGCATGAGGTTTTGTAGCCACAAGCAGAAAACTGAGCTGACTTGCTGTCACCAAAATCAGAGAAGCCAAAATAAAACCGCGAAAACGATGGCTGATGATGCGCAGATTCTTTCTTATTCTTAGGTGCTCCATTAAGATTAACTCCACCTCAGTTTCTCTCTGAAAAACTTGAGCAAAGTCTTCTAGTCTGAGTAATTGCAGGTAGCAAATAAGCCGAAATAGGACACACACAAGGAAGAAAATCGAGGTTCGATAAAGCCACGAACATAGCTCCAGTGTGCTTAGAATGATGCTGCTCATGTATGGATTACCATAATGTGGTATTTGCGAATTTCCTGAGACATACCACCATATCTTATAGGCACATTCCGCTACAAAACAAGGAAGCCCCCAAAGCAAGATGAGCTTCATTGTTCTCTGCACAAATTAATTTGTTTTGTTATGAACAAGTTATATCGTGATCAATCAGATGCAATAGTGTATTTTGGCTATGTTAAATGTTCAAAGATTTGATTTAAAAATTACTCTCCAACAAATGATTTTCCCAGCAACATCTATTGATTGGAGTTGGTGTTTATAACAATCAGTGACAGGTATTTGATAATAGACCAAATAACTATTAGCTATCACGCATCACAATTATGAACAATAAGAGAAAAGAGTCATTCTTTTGGTCATATAAGATTACATCAATTGTTTACATGTTCTTTTTTATGTTTGGGGGCATTCAATAGACATCATGGTCATGTTCCATTTTAAGTTGTAAACCTGCAAGTAAAGGAGTTCAATTCTTTATTTCTGCTTTTGTTTCTCTTTGCTTACACAGTACTAAATTAAGTCTTTATCTCTTCTAAGTTCTAAGTAAAACTTTACAAGGCTAGATAAGAAAGTCATGCACTTATTATATTGTTTCTCTTGTAGCTAATTGACTTTAAAAGTATCTTTTTGAAGGCTAATGTATCATACCTAATCATCAAAGGATCATATCACATATTCTGTTTCATTGTGAAATAACACCATAATCATCAAAGGTAAGTTTTGTTCATTAAAATAATGCCTTAATACTATCAATTTCTCTCACAATCTTCTTCTTTGTTTAAAAATCATAAAATTTGTATGTTTTGTTTCAATTTGTAAAAAAAACAGTCCAATGCATTCCTACGAGTTTGTTTTCGGGTGTTGTTTCAATTTTTATATATACATAATACGGATTCCGCAGTCACAAACACAATTTAAAACAATAAAATAAAAACAGGCAAAAATAACATTATTAACCTGCATCTGATGGGAATATCCACGTTGAATCTTGATACTCTCATCACAAACTTTATCAAGAAAGAGAAACTTCCTGAAACCATATCTGCGATCCCAATCAGAGAGGCTAAGAAAAGAGATAGTAGCGAAGACAGAGAGAGAAATCTGAACGGGCACGTGATAGGGTCGACTATGATCAGCATCACATGTTGTTTTAGAACAATCAAGCATGACGTGAGATAAAATAGGAACAACATAAGCCAAAGAGAAGAACACGGACCATGATAAACCAGCTTTGAATAGGTTTGATTGGTCCACGTAAACCCATCTTAGGTATGATGTGAAACTCCTCAATTGTGCTACATCTTCTGTTTCCTTGTTCATTTGTAACAAGCTTCCTCTTTCATCTGCCATATGCGTTGAAATTTAAGGAGCTTGTTTCTGTGGTGAAACCACATAAGATAGAACCAGATGATGAATGAGAAATTTGAATCTAGCTATGAAGAATTTGATGGTCGTTGCTCTTTCAAGGTTTGTTCTAATGTTCCTTCCCAAACTATTTTAAAAGGTTGCGGTGATTCATCATCAAGTAGCTTGTAGGAACACATAAATATAAGTAATGTATTATTCAAATATTTTATCTTATGTATTTTAGTAAGAAAATAAATTATGGCTTACTATGTGGATCATATGATTGATAGACCACCTTAGCTTTTATGGCCAGGTAACCTCATGACAACGTTAACAATTTCAATTTCTTAATCATATCTATACTTCTATACAATTAATAAAAGGAAAACACAAAATAACCACTTATCATGGTGTAATTTGTGTTTTCCTATTTTGCTCTCAATATTTTTTTATTTATACAAAAAAAACTATATAATATTATTTTCTTATTTTATCTTATTATCTTCTTATTTTAAAAGTGTATTTAAAAAATTCAATATTAGATCAATGCAATAAATTCAACAATAAATTTAGCGCAAAAAATTATATTTGAATTTATAAAATATAAACTATACATTACAAACGATAGGAAAGCGGGTTGACAAGCACAACAGTGCATGTCAACACGCTAGGGTTAATAAAATAAGTGTAATATTTATATAAAATCTACATTATTCACCATTTATGTTTATTTATATCACTTATATTTAAGAGTTAGTAATAATTAAATATAATATTTAATATACTTATGTAAAAAAAATTGTTACATAATTAATATATACATTTTTCTAATAAAATAAAAATAACACAAAATAAAAAATAAATATAATTTGTAATTGAAAACGTTCAGGCATCAAAATTGATGATTTAAAAATAGAGAAAAATATGTATATAACGACAGTGTAAGAGTTTTTTACATTGTCACTATATTATCTATCATTCATTTTCAATTTAACTTTTCAGAAAAAATAATCAAAATGAAAAATAAATGATGCACTGATAATATATAATTCTTTATATTGTTAGTGTATCAATATTATACTCTTAAAAATATAAGTTAGATAAGATAACCCCTCTGAATAATTATTTAAATCTGATCCCATGATGTGAGGGAAGAGATTTCCGAAAACAAATGATGTGTTACATGAAGCACATCTTATTGGTCGGAATAATTTGTATAAACTTTTCTAACCAATAAAAAACACATTATAATAGTATAAACTTTGGAATAGAAAATCTATACTCTATATTACATGGAGTGAGTAGGAAGCAGTTATTGTTTGGCCCAAAAGCGTGAAAAAGTGGGGGAAAATGACTGGTCTGTGAGTAATGGAGATTTTCGCGGATCCAGTCGTAAATCAATGAACCTGTCTGTCCTCTTTTGGGGTTTTAGATGTATGAAAATAAAATACCATGCCAAATTTTCTTACAAATTCTTGTGTCACTTTTTTCTTGTGTAGATGATGATTTAGTAATTGAATATATCAATACTTTCTTAGACGTGTTATGGACATTAAATATGATCATAGTTTTTTTGAAAAAGAAAATAGTCACAACTACAAATATCTAATTTTATCATAAATTTTCCATATGCATTGAGCAAAATTGTATGACAAAATAAATATGTTATCCAAATTATATCTTATATCTTATCTCTCGTGCCAATAATTTTTTTAGAAAAAACAACACTAAACTAAAAAAAATAGAATTTTTAACATGTAACCAAACTATTTAGTAACCTAAAACAAACTATAAAGTGTGAAAAACTACTTTCACATATACTTAATAAAATTATGGTGAGTTAGAAGAGTTGAACATATATCACTATAGGATTTATAACTTAAATTTTCATCAAGTAAACAAACCTTTAATAATTAAAATTAACTAAACATTTTTATTATGCAATTAATTAATTAAAAAAGAATTTTGAAAGTGGAAGTTAAAATATGATTTCAGGAAAAAAAACATAATATAAATATAAACATTTTAGCAATCCAATAAAATTGGATATACCAAAACAAATGTACCAAAAAAGCCAATAAAATTGGGAGGCCTAAGCATTGGGCCTCTAAGGCCCACCACGATTTCGGGTGCTGAATCTGCTAATGATTCATATCTAGGGTTTCAAACCCTAACGATATCACTTCTCAAAACCCAACGTTATTCCTTAACTGAACCTTCACCATTTCTCCCCCATCTTCTACAATTCTCCATTGGGCAATCGCAGGCACAAAGAAAGTTTCATTTTTTCGCAGAAATTCCTTATCTTTCAGCTTCTTACCTGTAAGTTCCTCTCACCCTCAATGGGTATATATCTATAGGTAAATACTGATTTTAATTTAGTTGAGTATTTAGGTGATTTTAATTTAGGTGAATAAGGGAAATAAATATCAAATGGGAAAATCTGGGGGTAGAAGAAAAAAGGGTAGTGCTTCAAAATCAAACCAAGCTTCTGTTGATGATTCAGTTGCTCCAATTGCTAATGGTAGTGTGGATTTGGATTCCTCAATATTTTTGAAGAGAGCCCATGAGCTCAAAGAAGTGGGAAATGTAAAGTTCCAGAATAAGGACTTTGTTGGTGCCCTACAACATTATGAGAATGCCCTAAAACTAACCCCTAAGACCCACCCTGATAGGGCTGTTTTCCACAGCAACAGAGCTGCTTGTTTGATGCAAATGAAACCTACTGATTATGAATCTGTGATTGCCGAGTGCACCATGGCGCTTCAGGTTCAGCCGCAATTTGCTAGGGCACTCATTCGGAGGGCTCGGGCATTTGAGGCTGTAGGGAAGTATGAGATGGCTATGCTTGATGTGCAAGTGCTATTGGGAGTTGAACCTAATCACGGGGATGCTTTAGAGATTGCTAGGAGATTGAGGACTGCGTTGGGAACTCGCCAGGAAGCTCAGCAGGACCTTCATAGTCGCCCTTCCCCTGCTGCCCTTGGTGCTTCTGCGGTTCGTGGTGCTCCAATTGCTGGTTTAGGGCCATCTTTACCTGCCCGACCAGGGCCTAAGAAGGGGGCAAGTGCAGCTACTGGATTGCTTGTGTCACCTAATTACAAGCCAGAGAAGCCCCAAGTTATTTTATCATCTGAAAATGGTCATGAGAACAAGTCACAGTCTCCAAAACTTTCGTTGAAACCCTCAAGTGGCTCCGCTAATACCTCTAATCCAAGGAAGGGAAACCAGAAGGATCTGTTGTCTCATTCAGCAAATGTTCAGCACTCAGAGGTTGTAATTCGGTTGAGACCTTTGAAACTTGTTTATGATCATGATATCAGGCTTGCTGAGATGCCAGTGAATTGCAGTTTTAGAGTGCTGCGAGAATTAGTGACCAAGAGATTTCCATCATCAAAGTCTGTTCTGATCAAGTATAAGGATAATGACGGTGATTTGGTGACTATAACATCTACGGATGAACTCAGATTGGCCGAAGGTAGTGTGGATAGCCATCTCCTGAAAGAACCCGAAGCAGATAAAAGTGATTCAGTTGGGATGCTGAGACTAAATATCGTTGAAGTTAGTCCTGAGCAGGAGCCACCTTTATTGGAAGAAGAGGAAGAAAAACCTGTGGAGAGCGATGGGATCAAGGAAGTTGAGAGTGAGTCTCAATCACCCAATGAATCTTTCTCTGAGGCCCCTGACACTGAAGCTGATAAGATAGAGAAAGATGCACCGAAGGAAAAGCCTGGTTCTGCCACAGAAGCTACTGAATGCAAGGAAGTGGAGATGGATGATTGGTTGTTTGAATTTGCTCAGCTTTTCCGCTCTCATGTTGGTATTGATCCAGATGCTCATATTGACTTGCATGAGCTGGGGATGGAGTTTTGTTCTGAGGCACTCGAGGAAACAGTCACCGGTGAGGAGGCCCAGGATCTCTTTGACAAAGCGGCTTTGAAGAGTTTTTTACATTGTCACTATATTATCTATCATTCATTTTCAATTTAACTTTTCAGAAAAAATAATCAAAATGAAAAATAAATGATGCACTGATAATATATAATTCTTTATATTGTTAGTGTATCAATATTATACTCTTAAAAATATAAGTTAGATAAGATAACCCCTCTGAATAATTATTTAAATCTGATCCCATGATGTGAGGGAAGAGATTTCCGAAAACAAATGATGTGTTACATGAAGCACATCTTATTGGTCGGAATAATTTGTATAAACTTTTCTAACCAATAAAAAACACATTATAATAGTATAAACTTTGGAATAGAAAATCTATACTCTATATTACATGGAGTGAGTAGGAAGCAGTTATTGTTTGGCCCAAAAGCGTGAAAAAGTGGGGGAAAATGACTGGTCTGTGAGTAATGGAGATTTTCGCGGATCCAGTCGTAAATCAATGAACCTGTCTGTCCTCTTTTGGGGTTTTAGATGTATGAAAATAAAATACCATGCCAAATTTTCTTACAAATTCTTGTGTCACTTTTTTCTTGTGTAGATGATGATTTAGTAATTGAATATATCAATACTTTCTTAGACGTGTTATGGACATTAAATATGATCATAGTTTTTTTGAAAAAGAAAATAGTCACAACTACAAATATCTAATTTTATCATAAATTTTCCATATGCATTGAGCAAAATTGTATGACAAAATAAATATGTTATCCAAATTATATCTTATATCTTATCTCTCGTGCCAATAATTTTTTTAGAAAAAACAACACTAAACTAAAAAAAATAGAATTTTTAACATGTAACCAAACTATTTAGTAACCTAAAACAAACTATAAAGTGTGAAAAACTACTTTCACATATACTTAATAAAATTATGGTGAGTTAGAAGAGTTGAACATATATCACTATAGGATTTATAACTTAAATTTTCATCAAGTAAACAAACCTTTAATAATTAAAATTAACTAAACATTTTTATTATGCAATTAATTAATTAAAAAAGAATTTTGAAAGTGGAAGTTAAAATATGATTTCAGGAAAAAAAACATAATATAAATATAAACATTTTAGCAATCCAATAAAATTGGATATACCAAAACAAATGTACCAAAAAAGCCAATAAAATTGGGAGGCCTAAGCATTGGGCCTCTAAGGCCCACCACGATTTCGGGTGCTGAATCTGCTAATGATTCATATCTAGGGTTTCAAACCCTAACGATATCACTTCTCAAAACCCAACGTTATTCCTTAACTGAACCTTCACCATTTCTCCCCCATCTTCTACAATTCTCCATTGGGCAATCGCAGGCACAAAGAAAGTTTCATTTTTTCGCAGAAATTCCTTATCTTTCAGCTTCTTACCTGTAAGTTCCTCTCACCCTCAATGGGTATATATCTATAGGTAAATACTGATTTTAATTTAGTTGAGTATTTAGGTGATTTTAATTTAGGTGAATAAGGGAAATAAATATCAAATGGGAAAATCTGGGGGTAGAAGAAAAAAGGGTAGTGCTTCAAAATCAAACCAAGCTTCTGTTGATGATTCAGTTGCTCCAATTGCTAATGGTAGTGTGGATTTGGATTCCTCAATATTTTTGAAGAGAGCCCATGAGCTCAAAGAAGTGGGAAATGTAAAGTTCCAGAATAAGGACTTTGTTGGTGCCCTACAACATTATGAGAATGCCCTAAAACTAACCCCTAAGACCCACCCTGATAGGGCTGTTTTCCACAGCAACAGAGCTGCTTGTTTGATGCAAATGAAACCTACTGATTATGAATCTGTGATTGCCGAGTGCACCATGGCGCTTCAGGTTCAGCCGCAATTTGCTAGGGCACTCATTCGGAGGGCTCGGGCATTTGAGGCTGTAGGGAAGTATGAGATGGCTATGCTTGATGTGCAAGTGCTATTGGGAGTTGAACCTAATCACGGGGATGCTTTAGAGATTGCTAGGAGATTGAGGACTGCGTTGGGAACTCGCCAGGAAGCTCAGCAGGACCTTCATAGTCGCCCTTCCCCTGCTGCCCTTGGTGCTTCTGCGGTTCGTGGTGCTCCAATTGCTGGTTTAGGGCCATCTTTACCTGCCCGACCAGGGCCTAAGAAGGGGGCAAGTGCAGCTACTGGATTGCTTGTGTCACCTAATTACAAGCCAGAGAAGCCCCAAGTTATTTTATCATCTGAAAATGGTCATGAGAACAAGTCACAGTCTCCAAAACTTTCGTTGAAACCCTCAAGTGGCTCCGCTAATACCTCTAATCCAAGGAAGGGAAACCAGAAGGATCTGTTGTCTCATTCAGCAAATGTTCAGCACTCAGAGGTTGTAATTCGGTTGAGACCTTTGAAACTTGTTTATGATCATGATATCAGGCTTGCTGAGATGCCAGTGAATTGCAGTTTTAGAGTGCTGCGAGAATTAGTGACCAAGAGATTTCCATCATCAAAGTCTGTTCTGATCAAGTATAAGGATAATGACGGTGATTTGGTGACTATAACATCTACGGATGAACTCAGATTGGCCGAAGGTAGTGTGGATAGCCATCTCCTGAAAGAACCCGAAGCAGATAAAAGTGATTCAGTTGGGATGCTGAGACTAAATATCGTTGAAGTTAGTCCTGAGCAGGAGCCACCTTTATTGGAAGAAGAGGAAGAAAAACCTGTGGAGAGCGATGGGATCAAGGAAGTTGAGAGTGAGTCTCAATCACCCAATGAATCTTTCTCTGAGGCCCCTGACACTGAAGCTGATAAGATAGAGAAAGATGCACCGAAGGAAAAGCCTGGTTCTGCCACAGAAGCTACTGAATGCAAGGAAGTGGAGATGGATGATTGGTTGTTTGAATTTGCTCAGCTTTTCCGCTCTCATGTTGGTATTGATCCAGATGCTCATATTGACTTGCATGAGCTGGGGATGGAGTTTTGTTCTGAGGCACTCGAGGAAACAGTCACCGGTGAGGAGGCCCAGGATCTCTTTGACAAAGCGGCTTTGAAGTTCCAGGAGGTGGCTGCTTTGGCATTCTTCAATTGGGGAAATGTTTACATGTGTGCTGCTAGGAAGCGAATCCCCTTAGATGAGTCAGCTGGTGAAGAAGTAGTGGCAGAACGGCTTCAAGTTGCATATGACTGGGTCAAGGAAAAATATACATTGGCAAGGGAGAAGTATGAGCAAGCACTCGTGATTAAACCAGACTTCTATGAAGGGTTACTGGCTCTGGGTCAGCAACAATTTGAAATGGCTAAGCTTCATTGGTCTTTTGCACTTGCTAAGAAAATTGATCTATCAAGCTGGGACCCTACAGAGACAATTCAACTTTTTGACAGTGCAGAGGAGAAGATGAAAGCTGCAACTGATATGTGGGAGAAGCTGGAGGAGCAGAGAGCAAAGGAGCTACAAGACCCGAATGCAAGCAAGAAAGAAGAACTATTGAGAAGAAGAAAAAAACAGGGAGGTTCCGCCGAAGGTGAGTCCTCTGCTGTTGGTCAGGGTGATATATCTGCAAAGGAAGCTGCAGAGCAAGCAGCCGTCATGAGATCGCAGATCCACCTTTTCTGGGGCAATATGCTATTTGAAAAATCCCAAGTTGAATGTAAATTAGGAAGGGGTGATTGGAATAAAAATCTGGATGCTGCTATCGAGCGCTTTAAGCTTGCAGGAGCATCCGAGGCTGATATTTCAATGGTGCTAAAGAATCATTACTCCAATGGAGATGCAAAGGAAGGAGAAGTAAAAGGACCTGAAAGTCACAACTCGACTGCACTGCCAAAATAGAGAGCACTGATATTTTGAGACGAATAACATGTCTTTGAAATCTTGACTAATATCTGGTCAGAGATGTCTCCAATGAAGCCTATGGACAAAGAACGTCCATCTTATTTTGAGCTCAAAGGGGAATTCTGGATTCATTTTACATGGGATTTGAAAATTTTGGGTCCCTAAACTAGATACTTATTGAATTGTTTTTCCTTTATTTTGTCGTGAGTTTTTGGTAATATGAAGATCATTTCTAAACATTATTGGTAGAAGTATGAGTTTCCAGTGATTATTTTTTACCAAAGATCGGTAATTCACATTCTTTACTGTCATGGATGTGTTGCTTTGATGACTGCAAACTAATTCAATTGAAAAGATTTGTTACAATAATGTTCTACTATGATGCTGCATGTCTTGACTTTATACCATGCTTTACATTGGCATACTTGTGCTATAGATTTCTTGTTACTGCTGAAATGCTGAATCTTTTTTCCATCTCATTAGAGCAGGCACTCTAAAGTAAAAGCAGAAATTAAAAAAAGCAGGAGAAATAGAGACATAGTCAATACGTTATATCCGGAGACAAATACATTTATGTTTTTCGGTCTTAACATTTAAGATTAAATTTTATTTAGAATTAGATTTTTAATATGTTACTAAAATTTTATTAGTTATCACTTCAGTAGTGGCCAATGTTTTTCTGATGGACTTTTTTCTACCATTTTGTGGATAACCATAGCATGATGAACTAATTAGTTGTCACAATGTGCATATGACAAGCTTTGTTGCATTGTATGATTTAATGTATAAGTAAAAATCTTGTCCAACTTTAAGCTTCTAGATATTTCATTTACGTGTTACTTGGGTATATTTCCATTATAGGGGTGACATAAAGTTGATCCAACAATTTGATCTTTGCTTCTCAAATGGGTATTCCATTCATTGACTAGAGAAATTTCAGATGAGTTGGAACTTGGGATGTTTAGACTTTAGCATCTTTATGCATTTGTCTCATACAATTATTTGCCCACTCTCATTGGGTGGAATTCAATAATCTTCTTGCATGATAAGCCATTATTTCTGTTTCTTGGAAATAGGTGTGCCAGCAACTAAATATTTAGGCCAAAAATGGACGTGCCTGTCAAAATCAATGTTTCTTGTCATTTATCATTTATAAACTGTATAATAAAAATAACAGTGTAATATCTATGTACTGTTAGTATAATTTGTATTATTATTTTTTTTTTTAAATCGATGATAATAAAACATGAATAATAATGTTGTGATAGCGCATCAATACATATTTTTTTCTCTAAAAAAATCATAATATGTTACTGTGTTAAAAGTCTAGTGGTCTTTTACAAATAACAGAAGTAAATGAGTCACTTGTAAATTAGACTTGCTTATGAATGGATTTACTTGCCTATTTGCAAATTTGAATTTTGTTTTAGGCAATATTTTTTGTCCTAGCTCAGTACTTGACCAATAAGTTATATGAGCCGGTAAATTTATAATTTATCCTTATTTTTTTCAGGAAAATTTTAAATATTATGTAACACTAGATGGGGCAAACCAACTGAAAGTGCAATTTGAAGTGGCCCAAAAATATATCAACTTTATTTTTCAGAATTTAAATTCAAATTTGGGTTTGAATATCCATATTGTGGATTTCTATCAGTCCATCTAAAGATCTCTTTAAATATTCATGTTAGAGAATTATTCAGACAAAGGTGGTGGATTAATTAATCTATATAGAAGAGAGAGAAAAAACAATTACAAAAAAGAAGTAAGACAATGAAACTAAAGTGTTCGTTAGTGGCTTGGTTGCTAAACTTTGAGTAGACAAAATGTGATGTTGTCAAAATGGATCTAGACCCAATAGTGTGACTGTGAACCTAAGACTTAGATGATGTGGTAACGTTTTTTAACTAACAAAAATGTTATTTTGAACCCTCACCCTTCAACATATACGACATATAAAATGTTGTGGTAACTTTTGCAATGAGTTGGTGACCAGAAAAAAACATGCTATAAGTTACCACTCGTTTACAATATTGTCATTATTTTATTTATGTTTTGCCTTATAGATCACCTATTCAGAACCAAAACCATTGTATTCGATCACATGCATGCTAGAAGTAGAACGTGATGATATATGATATTCTATGTTTTGCTCTATAGATCACCTATGCAAAACCAAAACCAGTGGACTCAATCCACAGATTTTAACATCCCCCTCTTGATCACTATATAATATATAATTATATATACACTTTATGCGGATATTGAAGTTTAATAAACCCAATTGCCCAAGATAAATCAAAATAAACAAATTGGGTTAAACTTCATAAAAAGAGGGAATTATAAAAATTAATATCATTCCAAGATTGAAAAGAAAAAGAGAATTTTATTTTATGTTAGGATTCCATTAAGTTGTTTAATTTTTTCTCTTGATGTATCTCCACTCCAAAGATAAATGTTTTAAGTGTGGATATGGAAGTTTAATTGAGAAAGAAAGATGTGGGTAGAGTGATTGCTCAAATTGGTTCAGTACTATTTGGACTTTATGGGTTGTCAAGAACAAAACAGTTTTTGGAATGACTATTTCCACTTAGATGAGGTATTGGAATTAATTTTTTCTAGTGATGGAATTTATTTTTTTGCTCATTTTCCTTCTTTCAACTACTCTTTTATGGAATGGATGATGTTTTCTTCTAATTGTTTTTTCGATTGTTAATGTATCTTTCATTATGATGTTTCCTTCCGATTGTTCTCCTAATGTATATTTCCCTTTCTCTTTAATAAAATATTTCATTGATGACCAAAAAATGTCAATTAATATTAGAAAGAATGTACAAAAGCAAAACCAAAAAGAATCTCTCAAAAGTTTCCAAATTCCAATAAAAAAGAACAGCAGGTGATAATTTTCATGTGCTTTGTTTGTTTTATAGCATGGCATGATACTAAATCAAAGCATAATAAGCCAAAGAGGAATAATGAGAGACAGTTCCTTGTAAAATGGACAAGATGAGGTTACTTTCTAAAACAAGTGCATTACTACATCGCACTAACTTAATCACCATCACAACATCAATCATTACACCCAAATTATAAGCTATTGATTTATTTTTAACTATAAGGTTTATACTTTATACTACACATGCATGCATATATAAGCCTCAACAGCAATCAAAGATACCACACACTAATTAATCAGTAAACTTAGTAGCTTTAGCTTAATTATCAACTAGAGTAACACAATTGATCCAACGCTTCAATATTCTGGCTCATATAGTTGCTATGGGGTCCAAAGTAACACTGGATTCCACTGCCTTCATAGCTTCAAATCTTGGCTCTTTCTCCTGGAACTTGAGACCAACATAGAGCTTCATATAATCATCAAAAATAAATTTTGGGTAGGCTTGGCTTTTCTCATCTTCTTTCACAAAGATTGGTGCTGGAGCAATGACAGCATCATTGCCTGGATTGTAGAATGAGGCTAGGGACATTCTATTACCATCAGTTTGAGCAATTACTCTATGCATGACACTCTTGTACTTGCCATTGGTTATGACCTATGATCATGACCAAAAAAGGTGGGGGGAAATTAGGATACTGTTTTATTAAAGAAATGAAATGTGTCACATCTCTTATATATACTTATAACATTAAAATAGAAGACAAAAATAGATGTATGTATCACATTTAATATTACTCTTTTTCTAAAAGTAAGTAAAGATTGTTGTGTTGAACTATTGAAGAAATTAATACTGCAGTGAATATTTGCTTGGAACATATTTTGTCCCAGGATTTCTTTTATCAACTATGTTATTTGTACCATATTTTTTTACATGGAAGTTTCACGACTTCCTTTCTAAAAAAAGAAAGGTAAGCAGTACATATAAGTTTCACAACTTCCTTTCTTATAACAAATTAAATTGTTTCTATCTCTCTTACTTTTCATCTTATCTCTATATATGCACCTCATAAAAACAAATCTAAAAACCAAAGAGCATGTGTATATACAGTAGCTTTTTTATATATCTGTACAGAAAATAATTAAAAATAACAACTTTTTCTTCTTTTTTTATGACAATAAAGTTGAGAAAGATCAAGATATTAGTAGTGGCATGTGTATAGACATGTACCTCAAGTTGGTCACCTAGGTTGATAACAATGGAGTGCCTCATTGGTGGCACATCAACCCACTGGCCATCCTTCAGAAGCTGCAGTCCACTCACCTTGTCATCTTGGAATAGAAGAATGATGCCACCAGCATCTGTGTGGGCTCTGAGACCCTTAATTAGGTCAGGCTTAGGACATGGAGGGTAGTTGCTAACTTTAGTGCCAAAATTTGGCCCCTTTGATCCATAGAATACCTTCTTCAAGTACCCTTTTTCCAGCCCAAGATTCTCACATAGTAAGTCTAGAAGTAGCTCTGCCAGTTTCTCTAATTCCTGTGCAAATTCCTTCATCACCTTCCTGTAATACACAAAACATCTCCAATTGAAATTAATAACTTTCTTAACAAGTTTATATTTTTTATTTTATAATGCAGAATACTAGTACTAATTAGGGTTTGTTTGCGTGTTAAGTTTTGGAAATGAATGAATGTCAATAGAGGGCTTCAAAGTCATATCACAAATGTATTTGATAACTCTAAAATCTTCTTTTTTATTTATTTATTTCCCTTCCAAACTCAACTCGTAAATGAACTTTTAGTATATATGACCTGTAATCTTCATCAAGATCAGGGATCTCAGAAATGTTTGATACAGGAAGATGGCGCAAAAAGAATGTGCTTTCCCAATCCAAATCATTGATTTCAGACTGAACAGATTCAAGGCCTTTGTTGGATACCATTTCTTTGAACCTTTGCTCCATACACTTATTGTAGTGCTCTTTTGTCAGCTTCTCCACTGTGTCCATCAACTCAATGGATATAGCATGGTTCACCAACTTAAGGAAACAAGATAAAATAAAGGAAATTAAACCAACAACAAAAGTAACATTATTAGCCTTTTAAACACAAAACATGTTCATAAAGAATCTTTCATTGAAAGCATGTAACTATACCTCAAAGAAACCCCAGTTTTCACAAGCATCTTTTATCATATCCATGGTTGAATCTCTCTCTTTGGTGTTAAGTTTTCCAATGTCAACAACTGGAAAATTCGCCATTTTGTTTCTTTCCTTTGCTTTCTTTTCTTCTCTCTCACACTTAGATCTTGGCTATGTGAGTATATGCTGTGAAGAGTGCATACTCGGTGGTGCAATTTATAGGCCCAGAACTTTAAGGAGTGGCTAAGAACAAAGGAACTAAATTGATAAAACAAACAAAGAAAAAAGTTGTGCTGATGCATGTTGTCTAAGAAAGGAAAATTACCATGTCATACATTTTTTAAATACCATTTTCACACCCATGTTATAATAATCGGTAACTCATCAACTACCCATACACATAGGTTTATGTTATCTATACTATATATAAAGCCAAAACATGGTGTAACTATCACCATGACATAATTTATATATTCCTATTTTGCCCTTCAAAATTTTAATTTAAAAAAATCATATAATCCTATATAACCACCTCAAGTATATTAACTATAAGTTGCATATTTATACTACTTAATAAAGGAAAAACATAACCATGAAGTTATTTTGGGTTTTCCAATTTCATATTTTATAACTTCTAATGTATTGTAGAAGTTATACTTTCATCTTTATATATACTTATACTACTAAACATTTATTTCATCTATACTATATATAAAGCCAAACGCATAATTTATATATTCCTATTTTGCCATTCAAAAATTTAATTTAAAAAAATCATAAATCATATATAACCACCTCAAATATATTAACTATAAGTTGCATATCTATACTACTTAATAAAGGAAAACCTAACCTAACTTTCATGAAGTTATTTTGGGTTTTCCTATTTCGTATTTTATAACTTCTAATTTTATTGTATAAGTTATACTTTCATCTTTACATATACTTATACTACTAAACATTTATTTCATATTTTATAACTTCTAATTTTTTTTATAACTTCTAATTTCATCTTTATATATTCTTATATTAATAACTTCTAATTTTATAACTTTATAACTTCTAATTTCATCTTTATATATTCTTATATTAATAACTTCTAATTTTATAACTTTATAACTTCTAATTTCATCTTTATATATTCTTATATTAATAACTTCTAATTTTATTGTAATTTCATCTCTAATTTCATCTTTATATATTCTTATATTAATAACTTCTAATTTTATACAATAAACATTTATTTCATATTTTATAACTTCTAATTTTATCTTTACTAGCGTGTCAACCCGTTTTCCTATTGTTTGTAATGTGTATTCTACATATTAAGTTGTATTATATATTGTAATTTGCAGTTGAATATATATTCGTTTGAGGGAATTGTTCAATCTTAAAGAAATGATGCATATACAATTGTGTTCATCAATAATAGAGTCTTGATATCTTCACTTAATTTTATTTTCTAGCGTGTTGACAGGTACTACTGTGTCTGTCAACACGCTTTCATATTGTTTGTAACGTGTAGTCTAGATGTTTTAAATGTCAAATATTCACGTACTCTTTACTCAATGGCATACATTGTGACCGATGCAATATATTTCATGCATTCCCATTTTTTAATTTAGTGGATATACATTGTGACCAATGCAATAGATTTACTCGATAGATTTTAATTAATTAGACAAAAAATCACTTTTAAATGTAGAATACACAATACAGACAATAGGAAATTGGGTTGACAGACCCGATAGTGTCTGTTAACACGCTTGATGAACATAATTGTATTATGTATCATTTCTTTAAGATTGAAAAATTACATCAAACGAATATATATATTCAACTGCAAATTACAATATATAATACAACTTAATATGTAGAATACACATTACAAACAATAGGAAAGCGGGTTGACAGGCACGGTAATGCGTGTCAACACGCTAGTTTGAATAAATAAAATTCTGACACCTTATTATTTTTTATATTATTATTATTACATCATTTACTTAACATTATATAAATATTATGATCTATCTTTCTATACACATCTCTCAATAATACATTAAAAAATAAGAGGTTAAAATTTATATATTTATAATGTAAAGTTTTTTACACTATTAACATATCGTTCATTATTATTTTGTATTATTTTTATTTGAGAGACAATAATAATTAACAAATCAATAACAAATAATCGCTGACATTGTAAGAAACCATTACATTTATTAAATACATAAAAAAAAGTTAAGATGTTACCTTTTTTTTTTGTATCTAAATATCTATGGTCTTTGTGTACATGGCTAAGTAAGACGAATAGAAATCATATGTACTAACAATAAAGTTATACCAACTAATATAATTTTTTATTTAATTAAATGACATATTATAATTGTTGGGACACAAAAAGGACAAACGATCTCCATTAACAGAGCATCACAGGAGTATGTAGAAGCAACTTCTCTGGTATTTTCCACAATTTTACTAAAAAAATACTTGTTTAACTGCATCTTGTTAGGGGTTTTAAAAAAACTAATTTGCAATATGGTGTGTTTAACTCTGTGTCTCGCTTGCTTCTTCTTTAAATGTGAATGTGATAAATAAAAAATGTACATGTAAAAAAGCAAAAAAATCATTTGAACCTCAAAAGCAAGACAATATAGCTTAAACACGGTAAACCAGTATAGAGATTGTGATACATTTGTTAAAAAGAACAATCATTTATCAAAAGAGATTAATTATTTAATATAGGTAAATGTATATATTTGGTAGTACGGAAAATAGTAATAAATAAATAAAAAGGAGGGGAATATCTCAAGCGATTTTTTTTTTCATTTTAAACTAAAATGTTCCTCCCATCGTATTATTATATTAGAGAACTCATTCTTTTGTGCCGGCTAGTTCCACTCTCAATAATTATTTCTTCAATGATTCGAATCTGTGTGTATTAAGTATTAACATACCACTTCCAAAAAAATATTAGTTTTATTTTTTACATAGAATAATGTATCTTATCTATATTGTAGAACCTGTGTAATCAAATAATGTTAAATTCAAGGGAATGTTAACCAGTAGCTTTATTGCATTAATTGTTTTAAGGGAAGACGGTGTTAACAAATGTCCTCAAAACATTGTTAAAGAATACAAAATAATAAATTTAATATTGGAAAACTAAGTCAAACACTTCTTACTAGGTTTAAATATAGATTTTCAAGACGATATTTTTTCATCTTTCTTAAGTAATAACTTTAGAGCATTTGTCAATATTACTAAGATTCTCAAAAATATGACATCATTTTTCAAAATAAGCTTTCTTTTTTCTTCCTTAAACTAGCAAGTTATATGTGCATATTTGCAGATGCAGTATTTTTTTGCCGTATGGTTAAGAGTGTATATATTATATGTGAATTGACATGATTATGAACATGCATATTACCCGCCATTCGTATTGTTAAGAACAAACATGTCACTCGTACATTCATATTGCTAAGAGTACACATATTACTCGCGCATTCGTATAGTTAAAACACGCATCTTACACGTACATTCGTATTATTAAGAACACATGTGTTACTCGTATTACCAATGCAAATCCAATTTTATAAAATGATTACATTTTTATCAATAAAACTACCCAACTCCAATAAACGATATTAATTATATTTCTGAGACAAAATAAAAGATAACATTTTGAAACAGACCCAAAAGAGAAAAAATGTATATAAGTCTAAAGAACACTGCCAACCTTCATTATGCTATATTTTGGTGAACTTTTTCAATATGTTGTTTTGAATGAAATTGAACACAGTTTATTGTCAAAAATATATTCATGATGAACATTGTCTCAAATTTATGTCCATAATGAGTATGACATGAAATTAAGTAATTGAATATAAATCAAGAAATAAATATAAAATAAATTAATTTATTATCAAAAACAAATCAAACATATTATTTTAAGTCATAAATATAGATAGAAGAATAATATCATTGTGAAATAAAAATAACATTAGTATGGGTAGGTTGCTAATTTTATTCTTTAAGACAAATATAACTTTTTTATTATCACAATAAAAATTAATTCTTTGTGATTTGAATAAATTCATAAATAAAAATATAAAAAAAATATTAATATACATTGTTGAAATAATAACAAAAAATTATCATATAATGAATACAATATAATTCTCTTTAGCTCTATTCGGTAATTTTATTTATAAGTCAAACAAAATATCAACAGATTTCTTTATAAATTGTAACATCATAGATCATTCATTTATTAGTAATAGGATTGAATTCCTACAATTTAAGTTTTAAAAATAATTAAATAATATTACTTGATAATATTTTAAGATCTATTTAAATAATTAGTATTAAAAATGATTATTTTGAAATAAATTTATTGTCTATCATTTTTCAAGTGATGTAGAATATCAACATAATTCATTATTAATTGTGATATCATATCTCATTCTATTAATAATAACAATGAATTCTTACTACTTAAGTTTTAAAAAATGATCAAACGATATTAATTGAAAATATTTTAAGATCAAAAAATTATATGTGTAATTACTACATATTCTATTTAGCATTTTAAAATTTAAAAATGATAGAAGATATTAATTGAGAATCTTTTAATAAGGTTGAATTCCTAATATTTAAGTTTTAAAAATAATTAAATAATATTAATTGAGAAAAATTTAAGATGTATTTAAATAATTATTATTAAAAAAATTTGTTTTGAAATAAATTCATTGTCTATTATTTTTTAAGCGAAATATAATATCAACAAACTTCTTTATTAATTGTAATATCATAGCTCATTTTGTTAATAATAACAATTGATTCTTACTATTTAAGTTTTAAAAATGATTAAATGCTATTAAGTGAAAAAATTAACATCTACTATTTAAATACATAATTCCTACACAATCCATTTAGCATTTTAAAATTTAAAAAATGATTTGATGATATTTAATGAGAATGTTATAATAAGATTGAATTCATACTATTTTAGTTATAAAAATAATTAAATAATATTAATTGAGAACGTTTTAAGTTCTATTTAAATAATTAATATTAAAAATGATTGTTTTAAAATAAATTCATTGTCTATTATTTTTTAAGTGGAAAAAATATCAACAAAGTTCCTTATTAATTATAATATCATAGCTCATTTTATTAATAATAAAAATGCCTTCTTACTATTTAAAATGATTAAATGATATTAATTGAGAACGTTTTAAGATCTACTATTTAAATGTGTAATTTCTACATTCTATTTAGTGTTTTAAAATTTAAAATTGATTAGATTATTTTAATTGATAATGTTTTAATGAGAATGAATTCCAACTAATTTAGTTTTAAAAATAATTAAATAATATTAATTGTGAACATTTTAATATTTATTTAAATAATTAGTATTAAAAATGATTACTTTGAAATAAATTCATTGTCTATTATTTTTTAAGCGAGGTAGAATATCAACAATGTTTTTATTAACTGTAATATCATAACTCAGTATATTAATAATAACACTGAATTCCTCATATTAAAGTTTAAAAAATGATTAAATGATATTAATTAAGAATGTTTTAAGATCTGCTATTTAAATGTGCAATTACTACATGTCTTATTTAGCATTTTAAAATTTTAAAAATGATTAAATGATATTAATTGAGAATGTTTTAATAAGATTGAATTCCTACTATTTTAGTTTTAAAAATAATTAAATAATATTAATTGAAAACATTTTAAGATATATTTAAATTATTACTATTAAAAACGACTATTTTGAACTAAATTTATTGTCTATTATTTTTTAAGCAATGTAGGATATTAACAGATTTTTTCTTATTAATTGTAATATCATAACTCATTCTATTAATACTATTAATGGATCCCTCATATTTAAGTATTAAAAATGATTAAATAATATCAAACTCAAGAAGTGAAGGATGCATTGCAACTAAAGATCATAAATTGACAAAGTTCTTTCACACCTTGAAAAAAAGATCACAACTTCAACCATATATTGTAACATCATTATTAATCATTACAAATAAACAAATTACACAAAATTAATAACGAAATAAGAGCACTGAGACTTTGCATTAAACGAAATCGAATATACATAATAAGGAAATTAAATAATTTGAAACTTCCAAACAATATAGAAGAAAGTCATAACAAAAAATGACAAAATGACTTATTAGAATAGCTGATGATGAAAATGGATTCAACAATGAAACTCCATCTATTTGAAAAAGACATGTTTTGGATCAGATCTAAAACTTTAGCATGTATGGATAAATGAGAATTAAAATGTGTTCAAAATTATATCATTTTTTTTTTCTTTTAAGGCTTTTATATCTTTAATTGGTGAAAAATGAAATAAAATTATATCTACCAGTGAACATCTCGTTGAATAGATTCATGAATGATGAAGTAATGAAAAAATAAAATGACTATAAAATCATATCTTGTTTGACAATGGAAGAGATTAGACATGTCTAATAAAATTAAAAAAAATGTAGGAGAAGTAGTTTGTGAGTTTCAAAATAAGAGAAGATTAAAAAGTAAATTGAAATAAGAATAGATAAGAAAATTAAGAAGTAAATTGAAATGAAATAAGAGTAGAGAAATGAAAGATTAATTTGATGAAATAGACTCTTCTTTGGACAATCTATTCTCACATATATTTATATTAAGATAGTAGAAGAAGAATATAATGTGTGAGAGTTCACTATAAGAATATGTGAATACTTTAGATGGGGAAAAGTTAAGGAGGTGGTGACATGTGTCAATAATAATATGACAATAAATTTTTTTTATTATATAGATAATATATGTCATTCGAGTACTTCTACGATAATATATCCCTAATATATTTTTTATATGTCCTTTAATATTATTCCTCTTGTTCATATTCTAAATTTAAGGGTGATAATAGAGTAGATCGACTTACGTTGAATTCAACTTGATTCTATTTATAGAAAGATCAAGCGAAGTTTTTTTAAAAGCCTAAATATTTCAACCTCAACTAAAAATTTTAACTTTTCAAAATCTTAATAAAAGTACTAATTACACACAACTCATTAGTTGTTTCCTGAAAAAATAAATAAATGAAGAGAAAAATATTTTGACGTTAATTAAACAAATTTATCATTACTCTTTTTTTGGTTGAGAAAATCTATTATTACTCTGTTTGAAGGCACTGATTATTTCTTTATCCTATATATTATAAGCTGTTCGCGAACTCTCCCGCACATGGAGTTTTTAAGTTTTACCAATTAAATTAAGCGCCTTTGTTTTTGTACGATCAATTAATTATTTCTTACCATATGGGTAAAAAAAAAATTTTCTTTTGGGATGTTGAGTGTCCTTCTTAACAATTATTGTTTGTAGAAATTGAACATTTAATATTTTGATCATTCTAAATATTTAACGGACTTTATACCACTAAATCAATGTCCTGTCGGTAATTATGTTCTTTAGTGTGCCGTCTGCAGTCAATAAATTGAGTTAAAAATGAGTAACTATTTGTAAACGGCACTGTCTCCAAGGACGTAAAGAATGTGTGGGGAATAAATGTTAAACTTTATTTCTAGTTAATTAAAATAGTCTCAATTTTAGTGGATACATAATATAATGCATATTCTTGCCTACAATAATTTATCCGAATCATGAAGAAACCGTTGATATTTATTATTTTCCTTTTGGATTTAAAGAGAGGAGAAGTATATGTGCTTTAACCATATAAATATAGTGCCACTTGAAGAATATAGATTCATTCAGAAATAAAAAAAATGTTGGGTGGGAAACTTTATTCTAGGGATAAGGAAAGAGAGCTCAGAAAAATAATGTGTAGAAAAGTTTAATCTGAAAGTTTTAAAAGACAGCAAGAACTAGTGGTGGTGGAGTATGGATGTGTGTACATAATGATGGAGCCCAAGAGAATGTGGCCATAATCTTCGTTTATGGTTTCAGTCACCATCTTTCTTTGTAGGGAAATGGGGATGGAAATCACCTATAAAGTGTTACATGGTGTTCCACTTCATGTCTTAAGTCAATCAGAATGATATATTTTATTATTTTTTGTTTTTAAAATTTTATTTTATCACATGTTAATATATGATTGGTTTGGGACAGGGAATGAGACACCGTTGGAGACAAGTGATCCCCATACGGAAATGGGTCCCCTATTCACTACTTCATCAAACCCCACATCCACGACTAGCTGCCACCTTTTCTTTACATATTTTCTTTGAATTATGTTTTTATATATTACAGGGGTATACTCTTTTATAACTAATAAGAAACAAATCTTTTTTATGTTAAGTAATTGCTCCTCCCAAACACAAATATATAATAAAAACAATAAATAATGAAGAATTTTTGTAGTCCATTTACATTTTGAGGTTTTATTTAGATGCATATATAACTATATGCATAAAAGATTAAAAGAAATAAGTGGGAAGTAAATGTGCCCAATATTTTATATTAAAAAGTAAACATTTATCATTTTAAGATAGAATAAAATTATTACATAGTTCAAATCAATGATGATCATATAGTTGGGACCATTAATATTGAATTATGGAATAATTTCCTTAGTTTTCTAATATTTTTTTACCATTTTTATTTGCTTAATTTTAACCCTAAAGAATGTGGTTAAATAAGAGAACCCTTTAATTTTGTAAGAGAAAGTTGTTAAATTTCTCTCGAAGTATTCTTCTTCTGTAAGTGTGAGGTTAATTTTTTTTTGAAGTATGACCAAACACCTAAGTGGAAATTTCTCCATAAACCCTAATAGATATAAACTTGGATTGAGGTCTTATTCTCAAGTCCCACAAACGTAACTCACCTCACTTGTATGAATAGATATTGATAAAAGTTTTCAACATTTTGATGTTTGAGTAATGGAACTTATTTTTCTTGGAAAAATGTTTAACACACTCTCTTTTTTCATATACCTTTTTTTATTATTTCATTTTATAACCATCAATCAAAAGACATTTGTTTAGAATAATATTTAAAGATGATCAATGCTTTATATAAAGTAGGCGTAAAACAAATCTCTAAAAGGATACAAGAAAATCTTTTCTCATCCTCTTTCTTTATCGTGAGTTTTCTTTTTCCCCTAGATGAGATATATCTTGTCATTTTTTTCTTTTTAGGAAGCATGTACACGTTAATGAAACTAGGATAAAAAGATCTAGCTAGTCTCTCATTAGAAAACGCCTTATAATGGATAGTAAAGAAATTATACATTTTCAACGGTGTTTCATTCTCTGTTTTGGACAAATTACACATTATTGTAGTAATAAAAGAAAATATTTAAAAACAAAAAATAATATTCTGATTAGTTTATGACATATAATGATACATTATTTAAAACATGTAATCTCTATCCATAATGGATAGACATAAAGATAAGGTGCAGACATCATGATAACTAAATCACTTATCGTCATTTCTCATGTTGATTCTTCTTTAACCCAACACAATTATTATCAAGTTATATTGTTTTTTTGACAGCACAACAAAAATTAAGCACATAGAAATATATGTTCTTTATTTTACCAGGAAAATAAAAAAAGAAATAGATGTTCTTTTGTACGTGAAAGATTATTTTATATTATATCACTACCCGCTCATACACTTACAATCTAGTAACGTAACATTTTAGATACCAATGCGATAATATTTTTAAAATTTCATATTTATTTGACTTTAATCGTTAGGACCAAGAGTCAAATTGACATTTTATATGTATAGATGGATGGAATATTATTAAATAAAGGTTAAATAAAAGTCTCCTACTAAATTATGTAAGATAATATTATTTATATACTATGGTACATGATAAAAATGCGGAAAATAATGGGTTGACAAGTCGTCATCCTTAATATTGTTCAATGCATAAGATTGATGCATGTACAGGAGCATGCTTAAGGTGGCTTATGCGTTTTATTATTCTTATTATCTGGTGGCTAGAAGAAGCTTATAATAAAAGAAATTACAAGTGACAAGAACATAAAAGAAATTGCATAAGTAACTAATTAAAACGAGAGGACAAAATTGACCTATGAACTTATTCAGGAATGATAGATACACTAATATATAGATTAGGCAGAAGCCAACAAGAGGGACCAAAAATGACATAACACAACACAGCCATCGCTCGTGGGTGCATGAATTTGGAGACATTATATTTATTTAAATCCAACATTATATAAAATTTATATCCTACTCTCATTATTTCCTTATATTTTTTCCTTCTTTTATTCTAGGGAACACGAATCTTTGCAAGTTATTGTCATCACTCCTTTTACTATTAGCTTAAAGACGAAATTGATACGTAACCTACGTGCTTTTTTTGTTATGGAATTGTGCAATACTTCGTGTAAAGATGCTTTATAATTTTGAAGGGAAAATTAAGAATAAGAAACGGACACAGATCAACTATGGAGTTATATGAGTATGACATCATATATACATTAATAATTATGTAGTGATATTCAGATTACACTTTACATAGTTATATACGTTTTATTAGGTGGCAATTCATGTGTAGTTACTTTTGGTCTTGTATCTCAAACCTAGTTATTGTCTTATGTGTTAATCATTTATATTGGATTAACCATTCCTTGGGATGCACTCCTCTTCAGACCCTCGAGAGTACTCAATTGTGTAGAGAAAGAGGAATTTGTTATTTTTATATTATTTACTCAACATTAAACTTTATAGTAGTGGAGAGGATTTTTATATTATTCATTAGGCATATATGATAGCATATAGTGAGATGGTCTCGGAGTTAACTTGGGTCTATTGGTTCGGACAAAAACATGTCATTTATATTAGACTAGGAATATTACAACATATTTCTTATTATTTGACTAAATAAAAACTATATATTCTATAGCTCCCATAACCAAATTTTGAGGTTGTGTAAAATTAATTAGTAATTAGAGGAGTACTATAATAAGTATTTAAATCATGTTTAGAAGAATGAGATAAGCAATATGGAAATTAATTTCTAGCATCCCCTTCAAACAAAAGTCTGATTAAATGATATTTTTTATTCAATAATAACCTTGAAGAAGTTTGACTATGACTCTATTGAGGTTATATCTCAAAACTAATTGACAATTAGAAAAATAATCAAACATGTATTTAAAATATATCTAGGAGTAAGCAGGTGATATGAAACTTAATTTCCAATACTACTTTTTTATATACGAAATATCTATGTAATGGTGTGTGCAGTGTTTGAATTAATAATGCTAGTATGTGATGTCAAAATCATATAACACGTAATTGCAAAAAATTCAACTCCAATACATTTTCTCAATAAGTTTTAATAAGAAAATGTATTGGAGCATTTTGAATGTTCCTTTCTTCTTCTTTTTTATTCACTTGTTGATTGGGTGAGACACCCATCAAATTATCTCTCATTTTATTAATTTAGAGATTATGTGGATAGGAATATCACTTGTTCTCTTAATTTTTTATCTTTTGATTAATAATATTTTCATTGTTGATCAGAAAAAGAATTATCTCTATTAATAAAGAGATAAATCCTTGATTTTTATTATCTTTTTAATAGTGAAAGTATTATTCATTTCATTAAAAATGAATAAAGGGATACATATACATTACACACGTTGCACCGGGTGAGAAAGCCTATTCTAAAAGGAAATTGTTCAAAATCGGACTACGACTATATATGCTCTTGAGTCTTTAACATATTTATATTGTTTATATGTGGTATAAGAATCTAATCATGCGCATTTATAAAGTTTTGAAGAGTTCCATTAGACATAGATATAACATACTCGATTTGATTTGTAGCCATCAAACAGTGGCCATTAGGGAATAAAATCACAAAACCAAATAATAAGGTAAACCTTATTCTTTTGTAAAAGGATATGTGGAAGATTTATATTTTTCAACTTTTAAGCATCAAATAAAAATAGACCACTGGTAAGAACCAAACAAATAGAACATATAAGATAAAGTAATTCCCATTTGTATTAAACAAATATAACATCTGTAATTTTACCTTCTCTCTTATGCTTCTTGTGTACCCTTCATAAAATAATTAATAAAAGTGTAATATTTATACATTGTCACCGTAAGGATTTAAACATATACGCAATGATAAAATCAATAATAATTAAAATGAATGATGAATAATGGACTGAAAATATATAAAACTTTTATATTGTCGGTTCATACATTTTTTTCTTTTTGTTTTACTCTTTATATATATATATATATATCCAATATAAACTAGTTTCCATGCCAAAGGAAGCTCCTCAGTAATTATTCATTGCATAAATTTGTACTGTAATGGAATAAAAGCTAGCTTCATTCAGGAAAACACTTAATTTGTCCTTGTACATGCATGTATGTACTTTGCCTAAATATGTCATCAACTTGGTTCTATACAAAGAATGTCCATTTTTGGCAAAATGCTTCTACATGCAGCAATGTATTGAAATCTGAACTAGACTGTCCTGTGTGAGAGTCACTAACCAAAAGTTTAGGAACCTTTTTTTTGAAAAATATAAGATCAATATAGCATGACATATGAGGACATTAGGACACCTATAAATGTGATGGAAAAAATGCAGATTGCATAGTTACACCAAATATAGGGATTCTATACAATGATAATTATTGTTCGACATCAACCAGAATTCAGAAAAAGACCTTCACGTTTCTGACACCGCATAATTTAAATGAGCAGCCAAAAAAAAGCTTCAATCTTTCTCAACTTGAACTTATATTATGGTGACTAACAAGGACACCCCACTAATTCGTAAAATATAATATAGTTTAACTAGTAAAATATATTATATTTTATTCAGACTTGAGCAATTAAAAGAAATTAAGATTTTAATAAGGAAGGTGTTCGTTATTTAAACTAACAATATTGATACAAATGTCAACTGTCAAAGAAATTAAGCATTAAATAAGAAAGGTGTTCATTTACTCTAAATAATATAATATATACTTATATTATTTTTTTGGTAATAACAAAACAAATGTATCTCCTCACTATTTTTGGATAAGGAAAATCACTTTCAGAGTGTGACTATAGATGACAAAACGTGCATTGTCTGTGGGTTCGCCCGCATAGCTTGTGTTTTTTTGCGGCAATGCATGCAAATTTTGTCCATTTGTCCGTTTTGTCCGCCAAGCTAGCGGGCATTTCCATTAGGCAATGTGGGCAGCCCACAAACATAATTTTAGGAAAATTTAAGAAAATTTCAAATAAGTTATGATGTAATGTGATTTTTAATTCCTAAAAAATTATAATCTAATGTGATTTGTTCAACTTCATATAAAATATCAAAGTTTTTGTTAATTTTTATCTTCAACTACCTTATTCAATTTTATTTTAATTATTATATGAATTATTTATTTATTTTAATTTTTCAACAATGTCGCGGGCCGCAGCTCATTTTAAAACGAGCATAACATTGAATTTTATTCATTAAGCCAATGTGGGCAAACCCGTGCCCACACAAATTATTGCGGGCATTTACAGGCATAGACAAAACGGGTCAGACTGCCCGTTTTTTCATCTCTATGTGTGACTGTCTCTCCCAACAAATGTTACTCATAGAAATCGAACCTTTAATATTTAGATCGTTCTAGAAATCTAAGAGGTCTTACTTCACTAGATCAACTTTTATATTACGGGTGAATACATTATTTTCTTAATAAGTAAATAACAAAGTCAACAACATAAATTTTTCATCTTACACGGGCTTGGAGGTTAGTCCAAATACCCAGTCCAAATACCCAGCCCAAATGCCATTCAATGCTTTCATGACCCAAATCTGTTCTAGCCTTTTGATATTTAGGTATTGGGCTAACAAGGTTAAAACCCATCTAATCTGATTTCTTATTTGAACAACCAACGGAAGGCTTTTGCCCGAATCAGCCTGTACTTTCCGAGTTGTCATAAATGTGTGTGTGGTTGGCCTAATTGAAAAGAGAACAAATCTAATATAGAATAAATTTCAAGAATAAATGAATTGTCAAGATTAGAACTAAGTTAATTGGCATGTGATCGTTTAAAACAAATGTATATATTTTTTTTATAAATATCATATGATAGAGATCCAATTTTTATAAGAATTTAACATAAATACATTGATATTGTAAGAGTTTTTTACACCGTTAACAATCATTCATCTTTGATTTGTAAATGCATCGATTTTAAACTTTTTTTTTTACGGAAACACTTATAAAAAAATATAATGGACCTCGTACAGTTAATAAATAGATAGTTTGATTGTTGTTTTATAAATAAACAGATAGTTTTGGTTCTAGTATATTTAAATCTCTCGCGTGATGTGACTTCTACCGATCCATATCAACATTTTTATCCAAACGTTATATCTAGATCAAAAATGAAAAATAAAATGGATCAAACGGAAAAATAAAAGTAGGACAAATTCATAACAAATAGTATTCATATAGAAACAAATGTATTTAAGCCCTTTCTTGTCAAAACATTAAGGTATAAGCTTGACAATATCGACCCGGCTTAAAGATGTCATTGGGCCTTCAGCATTCGGGTTTTATGATGGTCCTCAAAATTTAATAGATGTGGACTTTTTTAATCACCCATACTTCATTTTTTGTAGGTGTTTGTGGTGAGGGTGAATTGATTTTTAGGCACAAAAAGAAAATTCACTTGATACGAATATGTAATTAACATTATGGTCAAGTTTTATTTGGTTTATCTATATTAAGATTTTTGATCCAAGCTAATCTAAATATTATATGCAATTTTGAATGAGTTTGAATTATTTTTATATGATTTATAATTATAGTATATTAATATCTCTCAATACTTGTTGTATTAGAGTAAAACCAAAACATAAGATTACTATTCTATTTTTTTAAGTGAACCGTCTTATTCACTTTCCAAGTTATTGTGGTATAACTACTTAGCACGGTCAAAATATCTTTGTTTTAAAATAGTTCAACCTTTCATTCAATTAAGACTACAAACGAGAACCATTTTCAAGTTTGATCAGCGACGACCAATCAGACTTCCGGTCTTCAAAATGTTGATTTATCTAGTTAGTCATACTATTTATTTATTTTAAAAGAAAACAAAGAGATAAGCATCAATCCCATGCTATAAAACTGATTTGGATTTTTCATGAATAAAATTGGGTGTTCAAACATTTTCATTTTCATTTTTTTCAATCAACTCCCAAACAAATATGTTACTTTCAGAAGTTATCTCTTCTAATTCCTCTAAAAACACAAGAATCTCTGAAACAAAGCCGATCACAATCATACATACATTAAATTTCACTCTAGAAACTTTTCGTTGAGGTTATAGTAAATTTCATTATTTTTCAAAAATAAAATAAAGCAGAACACTGAACAATAGATATAGTATATACGACAAACATCTGGGTGATAAAAAATACATAAATT
This sequence comes from Lupinus angustifolius, assembly GCF_001865875.1. Classification (NCBI taxonomy): domain Eukaryota; kingdom Viridiplantae; phylum Streptophyta; class Magnoliopsida; order Fabales; family Fabaceae; genus Lupinus; species Lupinus angustifolius. The sequence continues at coordinate 3,587,228 of NC_032024.1, forward strand.
CATATACTTTCATCATTGAAGAAGAAAATTAAGACATTAATAATTAGAAAATGTCGAGAATCTCGAGAATAGAACGATTGCAAAGGGGGCAAGAGCCTCGATTGAGCCACAATTCCCTGGAACACACTCTGCAAAAAGTGTGTCCACATGGAATGAAAGCTGCGCCTTTCTTCCTTCCCATGCACACGCAACACACTGAATCATTCCCCATCGCAGTTGTCACTCCTTTCTCCTCTACCACCACCACCTCCTCCGTCTCTTCCAGTAGCCTCATCAGCGACACCCTCTCCACTTCATTCGGTCCCCTCAGCTCCCTCTCCGCCGCCAACGCCGCCGCAAGGTTCATTCCCGACGAAGAACCCGACGCAATCGGACCCAGACATTCGGGTTGTGACAAGTTCGGATCTTGACCCGAACCCAGTTCCAGAAACTCGTGCTGGTTATGTTCTTCTTCTTCTTGTTGGGGTTGTTGTTCTCTACCGTTAGTGGCCGTTAGAGTTGTTGAACGGAAAACCCATGTGGCCCCACAACAACCCATGCCGATGAATCCTAGCCGTTCCTTCAAACTACGTCTTCTTCGAGTTCCTCCATCAACGCCGTCCATTTGATCCGTTAACAAACTCAGAATCGTGGTTGGTGTCTCCCTCTGTCTTCGACCGAGTTGACTCATAATACCCAGAGCGAGTTACGGAGAAGAGTTAAAAGAGAAACATTGAAATTGAAGAAAAGGTGTTATAATTAAAGAGGGTGATGATGAGGTAGGGACAGTGTTGGCACAGAGATCTCGTGAGAAGGTTGAAGAATTGAACAATATTTAAGAATAGTGAGACAAAGAGGGAACAAAGGAAAAAACGAATTGGAATGGTTGCAAAAAATGGAAAGGAATGGTTTTTATTAATAATATTGGGTCCATTTGAAACTCATATTACAAAAAAATGAAAATAGATACAAGGGGATTTGGGAAGTGGAAAGTGGTGTGTGAAATGAAAGGAGAGAAAGAAAAAGAGCGAGGACAAAATAGAAGAAGGAAAAGAAGAAATGGAGGGTTTGTTTATGGTGTTGGAGTTTGAGTAATAGATCGCATGTCTTCTCTTTTGAGGAGAGAAGATGAGTTATACCTTACAAGTAACACCTTTTACCTCTTAACTTTGTCACTTTGCTTGGACCAAATATCCATCCGTTTTGAATTATTCTAAGCAGGGGAAATTTATTTAGAAGATTAAAGTGCATTAATTTAGATTGATCAAAATTAAATGATTAAGAATATTATTTTTCAAGAGTTTAATATTCGTGGATACAGTTTTTTATATGGTGGGTAAAATATTTATTATTCTTCTGTATTTTTAATTTAATATTCGAAATAATTATTATATAAATGATAGATAATATAATAAATATAATACTTATATATTGTTAATATAAGAATTTATACACATTTGATACACAATCTATCATTATTTGTATTATTTTTATTGAAGAGTCAATGATAAAATTTGAATTATAAATAATATAATGAATTCATACACTATTAATACATACATTTGTTTTTTATATAAAAATTGTTACAATATTTAATAAGGTACTATTTTCTCATATTTAAATTAATGAATTCATCAATATTTATCTTGTATATAATATTATTTGGGTACTACGAATGATATTTCATCACCTTTTGGTTAAAGACTTAATATTTTTTAACGTGTGTGACTGTCCTTTAAAACAAATAGCCAATGCAAAAAGCAAACATTTAACATTTTGATTATCTTATATTTAGCTTAACATTAGACAAACATTTTATTGATGAATGCAAATTATAATGCACAACTTAGTGGTTTATCTTTTCCCCCTACATCATTTTTTAATAAGAAATTAGTATCATCTTCGTTCTGTTTTAAAATATTTATTTCAAAAGTAAAATTATTCTTATATAATTGCGATTGTTAAAATTGAAGATAATACTAATTACTTATTCTTTAATTATATTATTATCACTTGTGTACTTGCACTTTGTGTAATTGCGATTGTTAAAATTGAAGATAATACTAATTACTTATTCTTTAATTATATTATTATCACTTGTGTACTTGCACTTTATGTCTACCGATCAATATTGCATAGTATTACATATTCAATTTTATGATAATGTTCAATTTAATGTGAAAGATGTAATTAATTAATATGTTGATGATGATTATTTATGATTATATAATTTTTTTGTAAAAACTAAATAATATTAAGGACAAAATAAGAAGTGAAAATTACACCATGGTGAAAGTTTCACCATGTTTTCCCTTCATAGTATAGATAATTATTGTAAAAATAGGAAAAGGGAGAAGGAAAGTTAAATATAGTATAATAGGGAATCAACAACTTTCTAAGAAATGAAAAATTAAATGATTTTTTATTTGTCTAAAGTACCTAAAATGACACTTATAAAAAAACAAGATTTAATTACACCCACACTCCCTAAGTTTTAGTGAAATTACATAAATTACCCCTCACAATTTTACACTTACACAAACCTCTCATAGTTTTTATACTTTCATTACATTGATCAATGTGATAAATGCAATTAGTTAAACAAAACTTGATATATTGTGAGGAAAAATTCAAATAATATACAAATTAATGTATCTTTATTATTTTTTGTTACAAATTGCATCAACAATTCTAAAAAATATTGTTTAAATCGCTCTTATATTATATCGTAATGAACCAAAAATAATAAAGAGGTATCGACTAATATATTATTTAGACTTGTTTCCGCAATATATCATGTTTTGTTTAATTGCATTTGTCACACTTTTTGTTCACAAAATTACACTTATTTCTCATGTAGGTGTGGTCAATAGAATAAAAGTATAAAAATGAGATAGATTTGTGTAGGTGTAGAAAAGTGATGGTTGATTTGTATAATTTCACTAAAATTCAGGGTATAATTTACTTAAAAAAAAACAAATGTGATAATTTATCAGTCACTGTATTTAATATATTAAAAAATGTAAACCCTAATTCTTCTATGCGATAGCTGGAGTTGTATTATATTATAATATTGATGAATTAGTAATTCAAATGGTATTAATTACATTTCTTAATTGAGATAAGTTTATTTAAAATGGTCTTGGAAAAATATAATATGTAAGTTCTAATTCAAAAAGAGTGAATATAAAATATTATAATCATTCAAATAACATAACTGTAGTAAATTTTAGATAGATGTATTTTGAATAAGTATATTGTAAATATATGAAATATTTTATATTGTTAACTTATCATATCATTCATATATTAATAGTACATATAAATTATTGATATCAAACTATGAAAAAAATATATACATCAACAATGTGTAACTTTTATATATTCTCATTATATTATTTATTATTTTTTTTCTAAAAATAATCTATATATATCTTTACGGTATATAGATTTTATGAGTAAATATTATGATGTTAAACTAATAATTACATAATAAAAAAGTCGTACATACATATGATGCAATTATTCAAATATCACTTTCAACTTTATTTTTTGGTTTATTTGCACACATGTCGTTGTCCTGTTGGCCCAACTTACGGAAGTCAAAAGCCGTTGATGCTGGCACGACAATCAAGGTTTGCAAATGACTCATGTACTCTTGCTCCGAGGGGCAGCTGGAATCTTAATTTATAATATTATATATATATATATATATAATAAAGTAATTCATAATACAATAATATAATTGTCTCCTTAAATCTATTCAATGTTTGATATATATGTCATTTTTCTTCATTCAACAAGTTTTTATTTTAAAATATATTGTAAATGAAAAAATACATATCAAATACCAAGATTTAAGGTGATAAGTTATCTTCATCATATGATACACTTTATTCTAATATATCTATAGGCATTTATATATTAATATATATTTTTACTTTATCCTAATAAATAGATGCTTAATTTTAAAATATTCATATAGTTTTTAATACATTTAAGAGTCACAATTATTTATAAGAGTCACAATTATTTACATTTAAGAGTCACAATTAATATTTGTAAATGAATTTAATATGTATACACTGACAGTGTAAGTGTTTTTTACATTATCAGTCAATCATTCATTATTAATTTATTAGCCAATATTAACTTTCAAACAAAGTAACACAAATCAATGGTGGATGATGTGTTGATAGTGTAAAAAACTTTACACCATTAGTGCACAAATTTTAAATTCTTTGTGAATTATTTATAACCACATTACATACAAGGAAAGTGAGAGTAGATTATCATGTCATTTACGCACTTTATTTGCATTATAATCATGGATATATCATTTCCTTTAACACTTTTGATCCTCAAAAATTATAGATTTTATCAATTTAGTAGCTCAAAATTAAAATTCCCAATTTTTGCCTCCGATTATCTCAAGTGGGTTTTCCTGAGCCAAACATTTCCAACCCATTTGAACCCCACTCCCAATCATCTAGCTCAAACAACCCATGCAACGAAGTAAAATTCTACTTCTTAATAAGCATGCAAATGGTTATGGCCATGTACATAAACCTACAAACATCACTCTTTCTAATACTCTCATCAAACTTTTGTCTCTTCCAACTCTCACAGTCCCATTCATCAAGCCTTTTCCCAATTCATATTTCTTACTCACATTAGTGGGATTGCACCTATGTTTTAATCCCTGCAATATTTTGATCGAAATAAGACATGAATATGGGTTGCTATAACTTGTCTTGTCCATTTGTAATTCCTTCTATTCTTATGTCAAATGGGAGAGTGGTATTCTTTTAGTTTAAAATAGCAATGATGGTGTTAATAAGGCACCTCAAACAAAAATGTAAACAATGTAGGAGGTTTGAGAGTACTCCATAACGAAAAAAGTATGTGGTGAAGGAGGACGATACGTTGAACAATTTTAACAACGTTGGGAACATGATAACATTATATATGGAAGGTAACCACTTTGAATCACTATAAAGAAGGTAGTTTCTTGTATTCGAGTAATTGATTAAAAAAAAAAGAGAATCAATGGTTCAGAAAGTGTAAATTAAACATACGCAAGTTTAAGAGAGACTTTTTACAAAATTTAAACAAATTAGATTTAACAAAAAGAAATCTAATTTTGTTCAACTTATTTTTATTAAGAAACATACAAAAAGAGTGTTAAAAGAGCATTCGGGTAATTTTTGTTACTATACAGAATTAAATGATTATTTTGACTCATTCATGGGTGTTACAATATGTCGTGACCCAATTTTCAATGAACATCAGTTACATCACTTAAGAAGAAGTATAACTCAATGTCGACCTCTCCCAACAAGATTTATGCTTTCTTTGGTTTAGGGATGAAAAAGATAGGAGATAATATAAAAAATAGACTATGAGTAGAGAGAATAAAGAAATAAAGATGGTAGATTTTAAGGGTTGTTGGCAGGAGAGAAAAAAGAGAAAAGAGGTGAAATTTTGTATAAATATATAATGGTAAGTTTATTAACCATACTCTACATTCTAGCAATCAATTCTAGGATATTTAATGTTTAGATTTACTCACTAATTCAAATCATTATATTTTTTTCGAATTGATGGTTATGATGAGGAATAAGTTTAAAAAACTGACTTTTGAAATAAGTGAATCCCTTTTACCTTTTATATGTAAGAATACATTTGTTACATTAACTTTTTGAAGTGAAGTTGAAGGGTAAATTTATATTTTACAAATATAATACTTCCCATATTCACTTTCTTATCCAATGAGGAGAGAAACAAAAAGTAGTGAATTCACTAACTTTTTCTTCATCTTCCCTCAATCAAGAGAGAGAAAAATGAACTCTCTCCTTTTTCTATCTTCTTAAGTTCAAATTAAAAAATATAGTGTTTTAAAATCATTTGGGTTAGAAGGAGTTAATTAACCATATTTTCCAAATTTTAAATTAGTTGGAAGATGTTGAAATTTCGTTTTTCCTATTCCTAATTTTTGTAACCCATGATCTATTGATTATTGAGTTGCAATACTCCGTGTAGGGTGGACCATAACAATTTTGAGGGACGGTGTGGAAAAAATGTAGACTCTAAATTTATTTAATATATTTCGTGTGGAGAATGGAGAAATTGTGTAACTATGATGTGCCACTTTATTTGTTGTAACTTTACCAACAAAACTCAATATATATAAATTTTATTTTCAAAAGCTTTAAATTTTTAAATATTTTTTTTCCATATTATGATATTCACCCAATGAACTAAAGTAGACTATAGAATGTAATAAAAATACCCTTTTTTTTGTTGTAACACCTCAATTTTAACATATGATTTCTCGTACCCATGAATATTTTGAGTGTGTCACCTACAAACTTAAATATATCTGCAATATTTTATTCCCCACAAGTGGGGGCCTTTCGTAACTCGAACTTGTGACATCGGGGATAAATAGTCAGTATATAACTGATTTGCTATCATGAAGCTACTTTTTTATTGTAACAACCCAGTTCTGACATGCGACCCTCGGACCCATGAATATACTCAGTGTGTCACCCACAAGCTTAAATACATCATGAAGTATTTTATTCCCCAAAGGGAGCCTTCAACAACTCGATCTCGTGACATCACAGATAAATAGTCACTACAACACTAAGTCACTATCATTAAGCTTTTTGTAACACTCCAGTTCTGACATGCGACTTTCCAAATCCATGAATATACTAAGCATGTCACCCACAAGCTTAAATACTCCCTGCAATATTTTATTCCCCGCAATTGGGAGTCTTTCGCGACTTGAACCCGTGACCTTAAGGATAAATAGTCACTATACAACTTAGTCGCTATCGTTAAGCTTTGTAACACTCAGCTTTGACATGCGACAGACCCATTAATACATTGAGCGTGTCACCCACAAGGTTAAATACATGCTACAATGTGTTAATCCCCACAAAGAGAAGCCTTTCGCGACTCGAACCCGTGACCTCAGAAATAAATAATCACTATACCACTAAGTCACTATCATTAAGCTTTTAATTATAGGTTGAATTTTAAATTTAGATGTGTACCAAGATAAATAAATAAAATATATAAATAACTTGATTTGGTATAAGAGGAATAGTCAAATCATTAATACCATTCTTTTTAATGCAATTTGATACATTCAATCAAATCTTCTCATTTCTTACCAAAAATATATTCTCTCATAGTTGTAAAAGCATAAATATTAATTACTTTTCTCGTACATATTAGAATATTTTAGAGAAAAATATGTATAACTAATTGTGTAAGAGATTTTTACGCTTTTACTATATTATCAACTATTCATATTTTTATCATCCTTTACTTTTAAATATAAGTAATACAAATGAATGATGGATAATAAAGTAACTATATAAATCTTTACAATGATATTGTATAGATTTACATTTTATTATTATTTTTTATTATTGTTTATAAGGCTCTTTATATTTTCTATATGATATTTATTGTTTTCTCATTTATCATTTACTTGTTCATGAAAAACAATAAATTCATTAAAAAAAAGATTATGAAATCTCAAGAGAACACAATTATAATGTAAAATATACATATATTTTTTAAATGAGAAAATTAAAACGGTACCGGGAAATATATCCAAAAGCAAGACACACAAACATTGTAGATATTCTAACGAAATAATTGAAATTATTTATTCTCATCCAATATAAGGCTATACAACCAACAAGATGTTAGTTTAATGGTACATGACTCTACTAAATCTTAAAGATTGATGATTTGATTCATATGAATGATATTTGTTGGAAAGAACAATCATGAATCCAAAAATGATTAATTCCACCTAATAATGTGAGAAAATATTATTAATATTTTTATACACAACAACACTTAATTTCACCTAAACTAAGATTACGTTTGAAGATTCATTGAGTTTAGGTATGAAGAAGCTATAACCCCGAACATAACTTGCATCATAAAATAAAAGTCTACTTAGTTCTCAATTTATTTATTTTTGCCAAAGGTGTGCTAGCTTTAGTTATCATAATTTAATTGTTTATTATCTCACTTTACCCCTTGGAATTTCTTCTCACGTTGCGCTCTGAATTTTGTTTTGTCTTTGTCATAACATTAGTTTTTACCTAACAATGTGCCATTATTTAATTAATTTTATTAAAAAATATTTGTTTCTCTCTCCTTGAGCCACACGATGATGAGAGGCCAAACCATGTGTTAAAAAAAATATTACTTTAATTGAACTAACAAATTATTCTAATGCAAGCGAAAATAAATTAAAAGGCCAAAATAAGACAGGCACTTAATTTGATACACCAAATAATTGTCTTGCATTAGTTTTTCTTCCAATGGTCTTAAGTAGCTGAGGGTGATTCTTTTGGTTTTTAATAATGCTATATTCATATATATGGAAAATATATCATATTTAGTCAATATTTTATATGCAAATTTCTTTCTAATTTATCTATTTTAATTAATCATTTGTTGTATTTTTTACTTAGTTCGGGTTAAACGCAACTTATTTGTTGTTGTATGCAAATTTGGTGAGAGAAAAACCAAAAGTTAATTTTATTTAATTGGATATTATTTTTTAATTTTAGAAGTTTGGGAGGCTGATGACTTCAAACATAATAAAAAATATGGTTTGATATTCATGATGATAACCTATACAAGATTTAATATTGGATTTTTTATGGTTTAATAAGTCAGACCTAAATTCATAAAACTGGGATCATTTTTATAAAATAAAAACTTTGAAATTGATTTGAATAATGTTTTATTGATTGATTGCGATTTGAAGGCATGATAAAGTTATGGGCTGCTCTGCTATCACATTTTGTATTATTTCATGTATCATGTGCTTGTAATTAGTCAGAAAATACATAATAATTAAAATTTAATTTAAATATAATTTTTCCGACTAATCACAAACTCATAACACATAGAATGGTACAAAGTGTGGGACAACAGATATGTACCCTAAAAATATCGGTGACGTAGCTTTTTGGATCAATGATTGGCATTGGCTGGTTATTGGTCAATAGACTCCAATCAAGCAATCAATCGTAAACAAGTATATCTCTATTAATGGAGAAGTAAATACATAATTTTACATGTATTTCCAATAGAAAAAGTATCATTATATTATATATAAAATGATAAAAATATTTTACCTTATTATTATTTCTTTTATTTTTTATAGTACTTACTTCTCGATTAATGGAGAGGATATTTACTCATCAATCATTTAACCTTCCTTAGTTTGATAGAAATCATAGAATTGATTAAGTTTGTTGAGTACAAATAAATAAAAAGACTCCAACCGAACAATAAGAGAGTAATTGGCGCAAGACTTGGAGGAAACTTTGGACAGAGATCTACCGTCTCAAATTGTACATTTAATCATATCCTAAATTAATAAAAATATATTATGTCAATTAAAAAAGTAAATATTTTTTTATTTTATTTTTATTTCAATATTATTGATTTGAGATATGATTTAAGACACCATTAGTTAAATCTTTGTCCACATTATAATGTTAACCATAGTTTTTGATGATGAATTGATCATAATACACCAACTTTATTCTGCTCTATATTTGGGTCATTTTATTTAATTAATTGAAGAAAACATAAAATGATGAAAAATAAATAATTGTTTTAAATTAAAAATAGAACAAAGTTTCAAAATCCCAAAAAATTAAGTTACACAGCCTAAATCTGAATCAGACAAATGCCAGATCATGTTGAAAATTCCAGAAACGTTTCTCTCTCTCAACATATATACTTCAATAGATGAGACATTCATTCCCCACAATTGAAAATAAAATTAGAAACAATCACCCTGGTATACTTTCATATTTGTTTAGTGTTTTCATTCAGGAATCACCCTGTTTAGTGGTTCCTCACTCAAATCTTGTTCATAGTCATGAATCTGCACATTCAATCAAATATATCCCACACCCTTTTCATTTTTCCAAAATAACCTTATGAAATTATTCATTAGTAATTCGATTGCAAAATATTGGAAAACAAAACTACCTAGGAGAAAGTAGATAACATAAATAATAGCTAATCGATTAACTATGTAACTGTGTATTAATCGATTAACTGGTTAAGTGCTAATCGATTAACACTGTAGTTAAATGATTAATTAGTTAGAAAATGACACATTTTACGTATTTAACACATGTTGAATTGTTCTATAATATGTGTTTATTAGCTTGTTAGAGAGGTAGTTAGGTTAGTCATATCGCTTGCTTTACAAGATATTATATATAAACAACACTCTCTTGTATTATTTCAATTCAATGAGAATTTATCATAATATTTATTTTATGATTTTGCATTATTTTCGCAATACAAAATTTGATATTTTCTACTTTTTCACTTGGGTCACGAATTTAATTTTTTAGTAAAATCCTTCATCCGTGAATCGTGATCCTAGTGCAAAACATGGAAAATTTTCTAGTTTTTTTCCACTTAACTTACAAATTTAAATTGTTTTGGTAAAGATCCTTTATAGGAGACCCAAGTGTAAAACTTGAATTATTTTTTTACTTCTTCACTTGGGTCACAAACTTGAATTTTTTTGAAGTGCTTCAATTAGGTCATCAATGAATGGTTTCATTGAAAATCTTCACCGTGATTGGATTGTATAACCGATACAAAATGAGAAATTAGCCATAATATGTGTTCGCCCTCACATGTTGTTCATGCCAATCCACAAGTGTCACATATTGACTATTCGCAACATCAAATATACAAAATTCACTAATAACGTGTTTGTCAAGTGTTGTAAAACCCACTAGATTATCATAAAGACAGAAATGACAATAGTTCAATTCTTGATAACGACTTTTGTTGGAAAGATAGTCACACAATCCAATTAATTTCTTATTCATATGATTGAGATATCCTTGATATCCAAAAAAATACACAAAATTCAAAACATCCTCATCAAACACAAACCAGACAATGATCACTAACAGACTCTTTTACTCCATAGCAATTATTCACAACACAATTGAAACAACAAACCCATTATCAATGGAAGCACAGAGTCGAAACCCCATTCCCCACGAGCCCAACACCAGGCCCACTGAAGTCCAAATATGATCATCGCTACTAGTCAGACAATCAGCATCAAAATGAATTTCTCTTTAGTACTGGGAATATGAGAGTGACTATTTTTTCTTAAATATTTAATTTAGAAAAAACAAAAATCTAGACTATTAAAATATTATTTTTGTCATGTGTTATAATTTTAGATATGTACTTTCCTGGACAGGAAAGGAGCCAGACTCGTCAGCATGAGCTTGTATTGAGAATTATATCATGTGCAACAATACTATTGAATGTCATTTCGTTAATGGATAAACTATAAAATTAAATTTATATCGATTACTTTATAATATTATGATTCATAATCTTTCAGTTTATAATTTTGCAAATGTATTAACAGATTATAATCTCATATATCTATTAACAATATAATAAAAAAAACTTCTTCATGCCACATGTCACATTCTCCTCATATGTTTTCCTTCATGACACATGTCATATTCTCCTAACATTTTTCCATCTTAAAATGTTATAAGTTATTACAAAATTAAAAAAAAAAACTCATTCATGTCACATGTTATTACTATGTATCTTCCCACACTATCCTTACTTTTTATATATTTTAAATGTTAATAATTTAATACTAATTAGTAATTGGTCTACGTCACTACCCCACCAAAATTGACTGTTTACAATACATATGTTTTGTTATGTTAAAATGTAATAGACATTGAACATTAGATGAGATTGAAATCATTTTTCACATCCAAACTATTTCTTTACACTAATCTATGTATATTATTTAACGTTTACTATTCATCTAAAAATAATTGTATTTTTTACACCTCATCAAAGTTTTATAACACTTTTCCAATTGAATTTTAGTATTTGAGATTCTTTGAATTTTAATTTTTTTCTATTATAATTGAAAAATCAAATTCCAAATTGAAGTTTTTTTATAACTTTTAAATATATTTTTAATAAAAAAACTCATTTATATAATGATTTGATTTGCATTTTTTCATTAAAAAATCGTATTTAAAATTGAAAAAATCATTCCATTTTAAAATGTTTATTTTAATAAAAATAATATAGTATCATGTTTCAGACTTTCACTTTGTTATTTCCATTAGAAAATTCAAATTAAAAATTGTCATTTATTTTTCTTATGTGATTGAATATGCAAATACACAGCTAAGACGTGTATTCTTAATAATATGAATGTATAAGTAACATGTGTGTTTTAACTATGCGAATACATGAGTAACATGTGTTTTCTTAGTAATGCGAATGTACAAGTAACATGTGTGTTTTAGTCATGCGAATGTACGGATCACATGTGTGTTCTTAACAATACGAATGCACGAGTAACATATGTTTCTTATAACCATATAAATGTACATGTAATATGTGTTATTAATCTTGCAGCAAAGAAGTATTGCCCCGTGCATCGCTGATGCACGGGTATCTTACTAGTAATTTATAAGGTTAAAGAAAATGGTTAACGGCTTTCTTTTACCAAAAAATTATTTAGTTCTACATACCCATTTTAATTTTTATTAACATTAATGTTCATATCTATTAACAACTTTTTTTTTTGTATGTTGAAGTTATAAAAAAACATAGAAATAGAAAAAAGAAACTAGAGCAATAAAGAGAAATTCCAATCAAAATAGGCTTGGGGAGGGGCTGTTAACCAGATATTGATACATGAAGACGAGTGCAACGCAAGTTTGACCATAAAACTAATCACTGTGTTAACCTCTCTAGCCACAGCCTTAACTTCCACAACCGAGTCGACAGACAACCATGATCTAATACTAGTAACAACTAGCAAAATATAATTCAAGGGACTTTCCTATATCCAAGGTTCTAAGCCTACTTCATACCCTGCTCCATAGCCATAAATTCAACTAAAATCAGTGCTGTTGGAACCGGACCGAACCGGACGGTCCGATCGGTCTGATCACTGACCGGACTTGAAAATGGCTCTGGTTTGTCGTCTTAACCGAATGAGAGTTGGACCGCTTTGAACCGGAAAAAATCCGGTCCGACCATGTTAAACCCAGTTAAACCGGATTAACCCGGGAAGTAAACCGGACGGCTCACTTAAAAATATAAAAAAATGGGACAACGTTCTAATATTTTGTTTTACTACTGTCCAAAAAAAATAAAGAGGTATTATTTCAATATAATTATACATAATTATTAATTATATAAAGTTTTACATTTATATATAACTATATATTTATAAATAAAAATTATTAATTATGTACGAAATCATCTGGTCAGACCGGACGGTTTAACCGTTTAAACCGATTAAACTTAATACGAGACCTCTGCCGGTTTGACGTCCGGCTCAGGTTTCACAACACTTACTAAAATAGGTGAATCAACTCCAAAATTAGCTTTAAATGCCCCTTCCCACAGTATTAAATATTCTAGAGGAGCTACCGTTAACGTTAAATTTTACCTCACTAAGATTAGGACAATACTAATGAATAAAAAAAGTATCATTGTTTGACATGACACTGTGTCCTATTAATAATATATTGACTTAAACAAGCATAAAAAGTTAGAAACATAGTTTACCAAAACAATCATAAAAACTGAAATTTATAAACATCATTACCCAAAACAACAACTTATAAAATAATACATTCATTTATTTATATTTAACAAAACATTTTTTTAAAAGGATTTAATATATATATATAATGATAGTGTAAGTGTTTTTTATATTGTCAGTAGATTATTCATCATTGTTTTGTTAATCACCATTGATTTTCGAACAAAAGTAATATAAATCAATGGTAGTTGATGTATTGATAATATAAAAAGTGCATAGATTTTAAACTTTTTTTAAAAATATTATAATTTAACCAACTAGTTATAAAACATTCATCTTGTAATTATAAGCTCATAATTCTAATTTATAATCTTACAATTACAAATATACTTTTCAACAATATGAGTTTCTAGGTTATTTTGTAGATTGTACTCTTAATCTAGTCAATAAATTAGTAGAATTATTTTATAAAAAAATTAAAGCAAGTTTGTAACTTTGGAAAATGAAGATTGTAGCTTTTGAAAGTTAGTTTCCAATTTCTAGAAAATCATGATAAATTTTAATAATTCATATTATAATTTTTTTGGATGAGAACTTTTAATATACCATATCGCATTTTTTTATATATATTTTTTGGAATACTTGGAAGTTTTGTTATACACAACTTCTAAATGTTTTTTTACAAATGACAGCTCAAAGATTGTATTGACCCAATACAACTTTTAAACTATTTTTTTATTTAAGAAATGGACCACTCATTGGTATATTATAATGAAAACATATTTATCTATACTATATATAAATGGAAAACATGATTTAACTATCACCATGATATAATTTTCTTATTTTTCCCTTAACAGTTTTTAATTTTTACAAAAAAGTCATATAATCATACGTAACAACTACCAATATATTAACCACCTCTCACTTTAATTTGACCATCTATACTATGTATAAAAGGAAAATATGGTGCATCTATACTATATATAGAAGGAAAATATGGTGCAACTATGATGATATAAAAATAAAAACAAATAAATATAATATAATATAATGTACGTTTAATAAAATTACAATGTAAAATACATTAAATATAAAATATTATAATTCACCAAAATAAAATATATAAAACTTAAATATTTGACACCATAAACCAAAAATAAAAATGTAGACCGATAGACACAAAATACATGTCGCTACACTAATTATTATAAATTAATAACAATATAAACTAAATATATAGATATAAACTAAAATTTAATAAATCTAATATATAAAAGTTATTATCAAATATAACTATACTTATGATTTAGCCATATAAGATGGATAAAATGTAAGATGGAAATATAAAATTCTATCTATATCTATACTTTTATATATATTATATATAAAGTTAAAACTACAAATAATTATCATCACATAAATTTTCACATTCCAAAATTACTCTTTTATAACTCTTCCATTAATAACCATCATAAACTTCCAAATATTAATTTTTTTTCACATTACATCATTATTCTTCCACACATTTTCTTATTTTTATTTTTTTCTTCATTTCTATATTTGATTCATCTTCTTACATCTCCGGTCTCTGTTAAATTTCTATGTAACATTCTTATATTAAATTATTTTTCTTTAAAGAATATAACACAAAAATAATACATATCAACAAAAATAAGAATGCAGGTTAATAAATACGAAGTACCGATCGATACGTTAGTAAAAGATAATTAAAATGGGAAAGACAAAATTATGTTTATAATGGTCAATGTTGATTATTAGTAAGAGTTTTGAGCTAGCATTTTTTATTTAATAAATTAAACTATATGCTAAAATTTAAATTAATAAAGATATAAATCTAATATATTTTTTGGTAGATATATAAATCTAATATGACCTACAATGATTGACAATAATAATATATGTAATTTATTATGAATAACTTGATTTCTTTCCTAAATTTTATAAAACAATTTTAGGAATTTCAATAAATTTTGTGTTATAACAGAAAGAAAGGGAGATTGAATATGTTGGGTGTATATTTTCTATTCTAAAAAGTGTATCATTTATATGTTATTGTTTATAATTGGTTAGAGAAATATTTAATTATTAAATTTTTAACTTAAATATATATATATTATAACATATCACAAGAAATTTTGTGACACATAAAATAACACACTTTTATGGGACAACAAATATGCTACCTGATACACCTTTTTGCTGCATCAATACAATTGAAAGATTAGAAACAACATCATGCTCCAATGTCCAAACCTTATTACATTTTAATAAAATTTTAATACTTAATACAAATTAATAAATATGTTTCTCACTACTAAAAAATTGGAGAAATATTGTTAGGGATGACACGACATATTCTATTTCAAAAAGTGTAATACTCAATATAATATTATTTGTGATTGATCAATAAAATACTTAATTATTAAATTTTTAATTTAAATATATTTTTTAAGTAATCACAAGTGAATGATATATTTTTTGAGATAGAATATATATTTATGTAGGAGATATCTGATCTACATTCTCTACATACTTGTTAAATGAGTATATGGATTAGATGTTTATAATAATATTGTTAATGACATATTATCACATAAATGAAAAATTTTAAAAATAAAAAGTAGAAGAAAATAATATTTTAATTAGTTCTACATAACACAATTGATTCATGAGAGAAGATCACTTTATGTTAGAGCATGCCTTAAAAAAACGAAAAGGACAAAATGGTCTCAAAGTGAAATCATACGTTTTAAATTTCGCAACGTCATCAACATTTCAAGGACACACTTTTTTCATTTTATTATTACACCTTGAAGTATCAAAATCTCAATTCATCATTCGTTAGTAACCATAGTTTCTCTCAAAATTCAACAATGGCTTCTTCTCTGTACCAACTCAATTGCAGCATCTTCTCTCTCAATTCCACCTCTTCAATTCTCCCACCCCGCTCTTCCATCATCGGATCCTGGACCAAACCCATCGCAAAATCGAGACTCGTGGCCAATATTCCACGACCAGTTTTTAGCGTCCGGGCTGTGACTTACGATGCAGATAATGAGGCTGGTTCGGGTGTTGCGGTGGCGGAAGAGGTTGAGAAGACGGAGGCTGAGAAGGTGAAGAAGGCGTTGGTTGATTCGTTTTATGGAACTAACCGTGGACTTAAGGTTACGAGTGAAACTAGGGCTGAAATTGTTGAACTTATTACTCAACTTGAAGCTTTTAACCCAACCCCTGCTCCTACTGATTCACTCACACTCCTCAATGGAAAATGGATTCTTGCGTAAGTTTTGTTCTGTTTCTCATTCCACTTGTTTAGTCTTCGTAACTCGGATAAATTTCTAAAAAAATCAACTTATTTTGTTTATAGAAATTTTAATATTTATTCCTAAATTTTGTATTACTTTACAATTATACACTAACATGATATGTTTTTAAAATGAGAAAGAGATGCATGTTTTTATTGTTATTACACTCTTTTAAAATATGAGTTTTTTATTATACTGTTCTTAACTTTTCATTTTATTTTAATTTCGAAAGAAATGAAATGGCTGTTATAACTTATAAGGAGTTGTATGTGCATATGTTGGTCAAGAAGAACTAATCAAGATTTGACTGAGAAAGCATCGTATGTGTGGGATTCTATGTGCATAGGTTGGTCAATAGAATATGGGAGTTGTATAGTAATGCTATCACTGTTATGTGCTATGTGGTCCTAGGCTCACTTTATAATTTTTTTACATTATCTGAATGTATGATAATGCATCACATTGATGTGAATACTGAATTGGACTAATAGGCAGCAATTCCATTTAGGAAAAAGCTTTCTGACTAAAAATATTAATACTAGTTAAGCTGAGAAAGCCTTGGCCGTATAGTATAGATCTAATGAATTTTTGGCCTGTGTCTCACACTCACACCTAGAGTTTTATTTGATCACTTGACTCCAAACCTTGTTAATTGGGTATCTGATTTTTTTGTGAAAGTAACTTACTGATGCTATTAGTACTCTTAAGTATCTATTCACGCTTGTTTTGGACCAATCTTGATTTTATAAAATAAAAAACTAAAATTTTGATTGGTAATAGAGAGGGTTAATAGACAGAGTGCTAATAACCTCACCCTCACATCATAGTGATCATACAAATCTGTTTTCACCAACAGCCTGTTATAATCTTTGGTTTGAACCCTTCAATGGGGTGCTGTGTTGGATGTAAGTACAGATGCACACTGTCATTTACACCAAATGCAAATCTGAAATGAATCTATTGTATGCAAATGTGAGATGTGTATCATGTGTGATATTTTTAGTGTTCAAATAACAAAACTGATTTGTTTTATTCATTGAAGCAACATTAGATAACAGACTGATATATATAACATCATAAATATTTAGCTCTTTTGCTGTGCAAAAAGTTTTGTTGTGTGACCGCACCTTCCTTCAATTGTTCAATTGGATGTTCTTACAAATAAAAGTAAATATCCACGCAGCTATATTTGATAATTGGAAAGAGTTCTTGATTCTCTTAGTAGTTTTTTTTGCATATATGGTTTGTGTTTCCCCCCTCAATTGTCAATACAATTACAATAGCAGAGATCACAAACTTCTAGAGAGGAAGTTTCTAACATAATGTGTAGAAATCGTACTTATTATGTGTTATTTTTGTTTCTCCTCTGCAGGTATACATCCTTTTCTGGTTTGTTCCCTCTGTTGTCAAAAGCAACAGGGCCATTGATCAGTGTAGCGGAAATATCTCAGACCATTGACTCGGAAAATTTTGCTGTCCAAAACTCTGTTCAGTTTGCTGGTCCATGGTCTACAACCTCCTTCAGTACTAATGCCAAATATGAAGTTCGTAGTCCAAAACGTGTGCAGGTAATCCATTGATCATAAAATCTGTTTTCTCCTATAAAATTAAATTATTTCAAATCATATGTAAACTCACATATGGACAGTCAAATGGTCTATAGGATCTTTGTGATATTGTATTAGGATAATTGAGCCTAACTTCATCATAGAAAGCTTAGCTCATATATGGAAAGGTTACCTGAGCCATTACAAGTAGTGTGGAATATTAGTGGATAACTTAACATTTTGACAAGCTTGAATACCATAATAGAATAATTAAATCCAGTCACACACAAGTAAGGTTATCGTTTAGCATGTTGCTTAGGGACCATGAGGTCATAAGTTCATATCATGAAAATAGTCTCTTCACTTGTGGGATGAGGCTGCCTACATCTACTCCCTGCAGACGCCAGTAAGTAGAGCCTCGTGCACTGGGCCACCCTTTATGGATAGACAAGAAAAAAACTAGTTCATAGGGTGTGGTTGTCCAAGTCATTATTAGTAAATTACTGATATTCATTTAAGACATTGTGTAGCAGTGACTTTAAGATATTGATTTAGCTGACATCTTCTAATGCTTTCATTCAGATCAAGATTGAGGAAGGTATCATTGGCACTCCACAGCTGACAGACTCATTGGTGATACCAGAAGAAGTGGAAATTCTGGGGCAAAAGCTTGACCTCACACCTTTCAAAGGGATACTTAACTCTGTTCAAGAAACAGCTTCATCAGTTGCAAGGACAATTTCTAGTCAACCTCCCCTTAAGATTCCAATTTCCAGCACCAATGCTGATTCATGGTTACTCACTACATACCTTGATGAAGAAATCCGCATCTCGAGGGGTGATGGTGGCAGCGTCTTTGTTTTTATCAAGGAAGGAAGCTCTCTTTTGATCAGCTAAACAAGTTTGTTTGCTTCTTGCTCATTACTTATATAATAAGTTAACAATTTGTTAATGTGGTGTTGTATCAATTCACTGCTTGTAAAACTTTGATACTTTGAGTATATGAGCAAAAAACATTAATGGACTTCAAATGACACCATATCTAGTTTTTAATATTTAATGGATTTAATGATGATCTACATAAAACAAATGAACTTTATTAAATATCACTACATTATCCATCATTCATATTTAATTATCGTTATTCATATTTAATTATTGTTGACTCCTAAAAAATAATAATTCAAATGAGCCTATATATATATATTGACTATGTATTGAAAGATAAAGTGTAATGTCTATGCAATGACAATGTAAAGAATTATTTACACAATTATCTATTTGTATTACTTTTATTTAAAAGTCAAGTCAACGATGATTAAAAATGAATGACAGATGGTACAATGACAGTATAAAAAACTCTTGAACTATTAGTACATACCTCTTTTTCTCAATGATGTTAAATATTAGAGTATAGTTATACTCAAAACAATATATTGATTTAATGATGTGGAAAATCTTACACGATTAAAGTATAAATATTAAACTGAATTATTAAAATATAGTTATACTCAAAATAATTAAACAAAACATTATTTTAATGATGTAAGGTCTCACTATCGGGGAATATCATAAATCCCAAAAGGGATCCATTGTCCATAAGATGAGGGTCCATTGGTACTTGATAGGACAAGAAAAAGTGATTTTCTCCTTAACTTTTTTAAACGACGGGTTTCATATCCAAAAAGCAATTGGTTATTTTTTGGGGGATTGGGCCTCTCTAGTTTGGTTCTATCCATTGGGATTACGCCTATTTATTTATCTTTTGTCTTGACTCTTGACAACAGGACCATACCTACCACATATACAATCTGCATAAAACATGTGTAAAATGAATTTAAGTCATACACTAAATACACTATTATCGAAAATTCAACTTATAATCAATGTTTATTTTAATGATTCAGAAAAAAGAAGTAAAAAAACTCAACATTTATTACAACAACATTGGATCTCAACATAAAACTCCTTACACATAGGAAATGGCAACGAGGCGGATCGGAATCGGGTTTGCACATATCCAAACTCGAACCCGAAATTCAAAACCCGAACCAAACTCGAACCCGAAATTCAAAACCCGAACCAAACTCAATGGGGTTGAAAATAAAAATATCATCTCGAACCTGAAAAAAACTCGAAAATGATAAAGCATTAAGAAAAATATGATATTATTTTTGTGTAATTTTTTTTTCTAACATTTCTATTTTCTCTTTTATTATTTCATTTCTTTTATGTTTGAAGATCCAATAATATGTAAAGTAAAATTAGAAATTAAAAACAATTGGCAAATGATAGAAATTTCAATTTTAAATTGAATTATCTTAATTCGGGGCAGGTTCGGGTCAGAGTCTTTGCTATACCAAACCCAAACCCGAAATTTAAACTCGAGTAAAACCCGAACCCAATTACATCGAGTTTTCCCGTTAAATTCGGGTTCAATTCGGGCAAGTACCACATGTTCGGTTTTTATTGTCATCCATACTTACACATTAACATATACATACTCTATGATATCATTAATAAAAAACTTACTCTAAAACAATTTTGATTGATGTTTATGAAAATGACTATTATTTAGAATTAAATAAATTGATTAAGCCTTCATGAAACTTGAGAATCTGAGTTTTCGATATATTTAATAATGATTAGACATGTTCTCAATTAAATATAATTAACTTTGCTACACCGAATTAGACAATATTGGAAGATAAATTATTAAATGAAAATTTTTATATTATAAAATCAAATTAAAACTAAAAATAATATAAAAACTAATTTGACAATTTTATTCTAGGGTCACAAAAATGTTAAAATTAAAAGGTTAATTTTATTCATATTTGATATATTTATGATAACTTTGGTTTATCTATTCTTCCATATAACTAAATTCTTAGGAAGACCAAGAAATTAAAAATTCAATTTCTGAGAGATATTTGTTGGGTGTATATCTATGCATCTCGCAAAAAGATTAGTTCCATATCCAAAAGAGTAGGAGAATCGGTAGTACCAAATAAAATCATTAAGATACACATAATTTTGTTATTAAAAAAATGTCCTTTTTCTATACCATTACTAAATTACAATCAAAGAATAAAAATAGTAATTTAGTGAAGAAAAAGAAAAAAATCTAGAAAAGCGGCAGAATATTCTAGGTTGGATAATAAAACTTAGAAATTTGGGTACCTTTTTCAAACCTACTTCTCCGCTTTTTGACTACATATCTTAAATTTTCTCTATATTTTTTCACTCTCACCAATACACAAACATTTCACCACTCTCTCTACTCTTTCTCTATACTATATCCCAATGGCACCATCCTTCGTTCAAAACGGTGGCTTCGCCGCCCCTCGCGCCGCCACTACTTCAGTCACCGGCCGGTTCGCCTCCGTCTACAGCGATGTCCAGAGTAGCCGCGTCAATCACGCTCTTCCTCTCCCCTCCGTTCTCAAAAAACCATTCACCATTGTCGATGGACCTCAAAGCTCCGCTGCTGGAAATCCAGGTTAATCGATTATCAATCTAATCATATTTTCTTTCATTTATTCGAATCGATCCGTTGTATCTGGTTCTAGATCTGTTAGTTTTATTTCACACCGAAGTGTTTTTCGTTATAATATTTTTGAATTTTTTCATTTATACGTTTTGATATCTGGATTTGTTTTTTTGTTTGTGTAGATGAGATCGCGAAGCTATTTCCGAATTTGTTCGGGCAACCTTCTGCAGCTTTGGTTCCAAGCGATGATTCCAATGCGGCTTTGCCAGATCAGAAGTTGAAGATTGGTGTGGTTCTATCTGGTGGCCAAGCTCCTGGTGGTCACAATGTTATTTCTGGAATCTTCGGTAAGCCTCATTTCAATTCAACTCAATCACATTAATCAATTATATATTCTTTGATATGTCATCAATAATCTGAGAAATTAGCTCATTTGTTTCAAAAGCTGTACTGAGGTTTGAGATCCATTGATTTGATACTGCAATTACACTTATAATATTAACATCGGGAGAGTTGGTGTAATTTCTGAAACAAGAGTGTTGAATGTAATTGAATAGAACTTCAAGGGATATTGGTGTGATTTCTATGTTATCTAATTTATCTAGATACATGCATTTAAGTTATTAAGTTTTGTTTTTATTCTCTTGTGTCAGATTACCTTCAAGATCGTGCGAAAGGAAGCACATTGTATGGTTTCAGGGGTGGTCCTGCTGGCATCATGAAGGGCAAATATGTTGAACTCACCTCAGACTATATTTATCCATACAGAAATCAGGTCCAATTTTAGTTACAACTTACATGAATGGTATCTTTTCACTCAGGTTTTGAAGTGCATGATTTTTATTGTTACTTTTACATCTTCCATTGCTACATTGCATGTCAACTGGTTAAACTCCACAATAGACCACTTCCTTTCTTTTAAGAAGTTTATCTGAGATAAATATCTACCTGTCACAGTGATATTCTTTGTTTTTGTCATGACTTCTGTTGCTATAAATGAGATGCATTGCATTTGAGATTTGACATGCTGGTTCAGACATGTCCATGTTTTGTGTGGTTCTGTGTTGCCGCCCTCTTTTTTAGTCGAATGATCACAAGATTTTGACATCTAACAAGGACAGTTTCCGCTGGCAGGGTGGATTTGACATGATTTGCAGTGGGAGAGACAAGATTGAAACTCCGGACCAGGTGAGGGCAGTCAGGCTACATATTTGCCAAATGAATAGTTCATTTTGAGATCTTATATATCTTCTTAAGGTGGAAAGACTGATTTTGTTTCTTTACTGTGTAGTTTAAACAAGCACAGGAAACATCACAGAAGCTAGACTTGGATGGACTTGTTGTTATAGGTGGAGATGACTCCAACACTAATGCATGCCTGCTTGCTGAGAACTTCAGGTTTGTCTTGATAAAATTTTATTTTCAGTGCACTCTATGTTCTAGGAAGCTTTGTCAATGAAGTGGTGTTTTGATTCATGTTTGTTTAATATGGATTTCTGCAGGAGCAACAATTTGAAAACTCGTGTGATTGGATGCCCTAAAACCATTGATGGTGATTTGAAATCAAAAGAAGTTCCTACAAGTTTTGGGTTTGACACTGCATGCAAGGTGAATGAATATATGCATTCACTCTTCACTGTGCATTTGCTATTTTATATTGGCCTACTCATAGACTTCATAAACATTTAATAAGGAACATTTTCTATTGATCTCCACTAGTTAGAAAAAATGTTTAGGAACCAGTTGTTTATTGGTATGTGTGGGAATGGGTGTATGCAAATACACAATGATGCTTGTGGGAGCACCAGACGTATTGCAGTTTCTCCAACCACCATCACTTCACTTTGAATTCTGGATAATTTATGTGATGTTCCACAATCCTTTTGTACTGCATTTTCTTCATTTTCATTTTTGTTTTATGCTGTGACTACTACTACTCTACCTGTGCTGGAGTTGTTAGTGGTTGCAATAGCATTATGGCATTTATGAGTTCTCTTTCCTTCAAATATTTATAAGTATTGATTTGTATTGTATATTTTCCAGCCTTGCCCTTCAGTGGTGCTAATAACTAACTGATGTTAGATAGCAAATACCCATTTGGACATGGTTGCATGACTAGCTATGTTCACATTTTTATGTTAATTTAATGCAGATATATGCAGAAATGATTGGAAATGTTATGGTAGATGCTCGATCAACTGGAAAATATTACCATTGTAAGTAAAAATGAGAAACTCTTAATTGTACTACTGAAATTTAAGCAAACAGTAAGACATACAATCATCTGTTTGCAGTTGTGCGGCTTATGGGGCGTGCAGCTTCACACATTACCCTGGAATGTGCTTTACAAACTCACCCAAACATTACTATCATTGGAGAAGAGGTTTGTCATAAATTCATTCATTTTATCCAGTGTTTGACTGTTTGTTCATTTTAGAAATTAATGAAATCATTATAAAATGATTCCACGTTAATCTTGTTATTAGAGTTTTCTCGTTTATTAGGGGACTGTTGGTCCAATATTTTGTTTGACCTATACATACATATTTCAGGTTGCTGCCAAGAAGCTCACGCTGAAAAATGTCACAGATTATATTGTAGATGTTATTTCTAAAAGAGCTGAAGATAACTACAACTATGGGGTCATTCTTATCCCTGAAGGTCTTATTGATTTCATTCCTGAGGTATATATGACTCTGCATAAAAGGAATTTTTTCATCAGTAATTTCTCTCTTTATGAACTTGTGATTATGCATTGGTTCTGTTCATGACTTCATGTAGAATATGTATGAATGCACATTCTGAGAATATTCATTTCATCTGCTACTATGTCATTTGCAGGTCCAGCATCTTATTGCAGAACTCAATGAAATTCTGGCTAATGATATTGTTGATGAGGATGGGTTATGGAAGAAGAAACTCACTGATCAGTCATTGGAGCTTTTTGATTTTTTACCTGAAGCAATTCAAGAACAACTGATGCTTGAAAGAGACCCACATGGAAATGTTCAGGTGCCTAATGGTGCTACTGTGCTATGCTTGCTTTGCTTTATTAGATTTTCGTCTCAGTATGCAATTTGATTTGGTGTTGATGTTAACGTTTGGTTATTTGGTATTTTCCCATTTAGGTTGCCAAGATAGAAACAGAGAAAATGCTTATTCAAATGGCTGAAACTGAGTTGGAGAAGAGAAAGCAAGAAGGCAAATATAATGGCGATTTTAAAGGACAGTCTCACTTTTTCGGGTATTTATCTATTGTTTGTTTCATTATTTCAAGTCATAAAGTATTATTTCTATTTCTGTGAAAAAAGAGGTTTTCAGGACATGTTATGTTGTCCACATTTGAATTTGGATTCAGATAAATTTTGATCATAAACTTGTCCTGTGATCATTGCCAATTTTACTTCGTTAGTGTGTAGTAACTCTCAATTGCTTAAAACACACAGTTATGAAGGGAGATGTGGTTTGCCAACTAATTTTGATGCCACTTATTGCTATGCTTTGGGTTATGGTGCTGGAGCTCTCCTACACAGTGGGAAGACTGGATTAATATCATCGGTTTGTGCTTCTCTCTGTGCCTTTATCTTTTGATTATCAACTTAAATATTTATTCTAGATTAATTTTGATAATTAAACGTGCCTGTAGATTTTGTTTGTTTTTCTAATGGTTATACAATCAACTCAAATCTTGAATTTGATGTGCCATATTTTGATTAGGTTGCGAATTTGAGCGCGCCTGTAGAAGAGTGGGTTGTTGGTGGAACTGCACTTACCTCGCTGATGGATGTTGAGAGGAGACATGGTACACATTTTGATTTATGGAAGCTTTGCTTTACTTCAATAGATATTTGCTGAATTATCACTCATGCAATAACCTTTTATTCCAAATGTTGTAGCAAAACTACGATCCAAAGTTATACCCTATGTCCCTATTATGTTACTACTGTAATTGACAATCAAATTAGCAATGTTTTCTTTTGTGTATTTTTGTACGATCAATATTCACAGTTTTTTCTATTGATTAGTGGTTACACTAAAATCACCTAGAGTTTGTATGTGTTGCATTTATATGGATGCTTTTTCTGTTGTTCTGTTCGAGTGCTGTTTATGACATGTAATTTCCTTTGCAGGTAAATTCAAGCCTGTGATCAAGAAGGCAATGGTGGAGCTTGAAGGTACATTCATAAAAACTTCAACCAGTTGGGCATAAGACTCCACGAAAATACTGAAGTGAACTATATTTTTTAAACTTTGTATTGAAAAGAGTACTATTTAATTTTTATTCTATGGGTTCTTAATGTGACAAAAGGTTAAGTTCTGTTATTTCTTTTAACTAATCGCCATAACATACTTGGTCACCCAGATTTCAGTGTCTTACCTTGTTTGTCAGCTGTTAGCGTGTCACACAGAAATTTAAATTTTGCAATATCAGTGTTGGATACTAAGTGATTATGTTTCCTGTTGGATCATTCAGGGGCACCCTTCAAAAAGTTTGCCTCATTGCGGGATGAATGGGCACTAAAGAATTCCTACATCAGCCCAGGTATGTATTGACTATTATTCGTTCTATTGTTTCAATTGCCGTGACCAAGGGAAATCCAGTTTCTTTGCTTAGTTTATAGTCATTTAAATTGATTGGAAAACTGTTTTTATATGTTCATGACAATGATCTCCATTGTAGGTCCAATTCAATTCTCTGGTCCAGGATCTGATGCAATCAGTCACACTCTACGCTTGGAGCTTGAAGCAGAAGCTTAAGCATATGGTGGGATCATGTTTCGACAGCAGCAATTCATGGTTATTTGGGAACTTGCAAATATATTTGATCAAAAGACTAGCTAGGGTTTTTTGTGTTTACTTTTGAACTTTACCAGAGAATGGTTTGAGTTGGTTGGTGTGCATTTTGCATTCAGCGTCGGCAATTTATGTTCATGATAAACTCATATTTTATGTTGAAGTTCCTATTTGCTTGATGCCATTGACTATTGCAGTAATTGCATGTCTACTTTCATTGAAAACCCATTATAGCTGTGGAAATTATTTCTTCATGCTCCTTTTCTTCTAGGGCAATTATCTCTTAGTACCATAAAGAGTTCGAAAATTAAAGAATTTTAATCCCTGTCTTAGATTCTAAGGTGGGCTTTGCCCTCCAAATATAAGCAGATAATGCTCTATAGTCTATACAGAAACGTGTAGTGAACTTGGAGTGGATCGATTTTTTACATCACATCCAAGTCCCACTGTAGGTTTTTTATTTTCTGTGGGAGCACTTCGGTCTTTAAAGTTTTGAGCAAGTGTCTAATTTGGGGCTTTGCTCATGTAACAAAAAAATTGATTCGAGTGACTGCTACTTGAGTTTAAAGTTCATAGACCCTTTTTTTCGTTAACCATAATTGAATTGAATGTTAGCAATATTTTACTGAAATTTCTTATGGGGTTGGTTATTAAGACCTTTTTACATGTAAAAACTATTATTTTAGGATTCGTACAAAATCATTTGCTTTATTATTTTTAAGGCATAAAGCTGTAATATCAAGAACTAAATAAATTTTTTTCTAAACTTGTATGTTTTTTTGTTGCAAAAACGTATTCATCGGTGTGAATTGTAAGGAGTTTTTTTTCTTTATTTGTGAAGGGATGAAAAGGATTGGATGCATTAATTAAGAAAATGTCTTATTATGAGTGACAATTTTTTTTGTTTCTGTTGAAGGAACGATTGTCAACTTTTTGTTCTTTCTATTTATTTTGTGTAATCTGAAAAAGATTGTATGAATAATATAAAAGATAGAAAAAAAATCGAGTGTAACCGATGCAATAACAACCAAAACTCTCATCTTTAAATTAGGGGATAACAAATCAAATGTAAACTGTTTTATGTTTTTTTTTGTATTTTTGATAAGGAATTATCCTTTCGGAATATATGGTTGTCCCTCCCATCAAAATTTGCTCATAGGAATTGAATTATTGAATTTTTGGTCATTATGAGAATCTAGTGAAATTTTACACCACTAGACCAACGTCTAGTTCTATTTGAACATTATTTATTCCAAACTCATTCCATTAAACTGGGATAGTATACAAGAGCCTCTCCTACTTTAAAAGATGATTAATTACAACTACAAAACATTGATGACCAAACGTGGTGGGTCAAGGGAAATGATCTTTTGCTACTAGCAGTGTATGTGACAAATCAACTAAACTCTTTATGACTTTAGGTCATGGAAGATATACATAAAAAATATCTCTCTTAACACATTCATGCAGACAGATATAGGAGAATAGGACACTGAGAATTATAAGAATGCCTGGTTTAGCATAACTTAGTAAAAACGTGTCAAGTCAAATATCTTGAAAGGTTTGTGACATAAATGTCTCTTGGACTATATTGATCCATGCACAGGGCCTAATTTTATGTCTCTGTCTCATCAATGTGGGTGTTGGGTTGGATCCACAATTCTGAAATCTTCTATGTGATATGGTATATATATCATATATAAGATACTTTGGAAGCAAATAAAATAAGCACAAGCATACAAATTCTTCTCTCTGCTTTCTACTTCGATTATTTTCTTTCCTCTTCCAAATTGGCGTTCTTGGGTCGATTTTGTTTGTTCCTCTAGCTCATTTTGAAGATAAAAAAGTGAGAAGTAGGACCACTCGCCCCTCTTGAAGACACAACTTGCCCTGGTTTATCATTTGGTCCCGGGTGGAGCTTTTTATGAACAACGATCTATTGTCCTAGATTTTGTCTCACATTAATGATAATAAAACAAAAACAGTAAAAATAATAAAAATTAACGTTTTTAATTGACATGTCATGCTTTTATTGATATGTGATAACATGCCAACATTATCTAGAACAAGAGATCTCGATTTTATATGCAAATTGCTCGTTCTTTCATATTCTATAAGCTTATTTTGCTCTTCTGGAACTATTCTAGTTCTACACATTGTGGAACAGCCTCTCACAGCTGTAGTAACTAATATATGTCTCTCCCACCCAGGGCGAACTTTTATGATTTCTTTATATGAATATCACTCATATAAAGTAAAACTTTTAAGCACACAAGACCGATTTTTAAAAAAGAGAAATGACAAATGGATGAAGAGATAACTACTATGAAAAAACTCAAAGTGAAGTTGATAACCGAAAAAGTAAGAGTGTATCAACTCCTAATCATTTCCTGTTGGAACTTGGTTTGTTGAAAACTATTAGTAAGAACTTTTGAATCTGAAATTTAAAAAACTTTTAAATCCCACAAAAAAGAGTTTTGAAAAAAAACAACTCTCAAAATCTCACATTGGATTGTTATCGCGTCTCGATGATTGG
This sequence comes from Lupinus angustifolius, assembly GCF_001865875.1. Taxonomy (NCBI): domain Eukaryota; kingdom Viridiplantae; phylum Streptophyta; class Magnoliopsida; order Fabales; family Fabaceae; genus Lupinus; species Lupinus angustifolius. Next base: position 3,616,548 of record NC_032024.1, read on the forward strand.
CTACATGACTCGCTCTTAATTTATACTCAAGCTACGTCTAGGAGAGCTTGCTACAATACATTAGCAACATAATGAAGGCAAAAATAGTTATGATATTTGATAGTAACTTAAAAGTTGATTACCTTAATGATTCAAGGTGTTGTGCTACTTAAAGTGAAGGAGGATGAGTTTAGCAACTAAAAACTGCGTTAATGAAAGTAACAAAGTTGAGTATATTCTCTAGTAACAGGTAAAGCCGTTAAAGGGAATGTTATCTTTTGGCTTTTGCCCTTGATTCCGTTACCTTACCAAACTAATGGCATGATTGAGAATCTCACGATGGTTTTAAAAAATATATCATGATGAAGGTTTGTTTGTTTATTATTGTAAGTGATGTTATTTGTACATTAAACCTCTATTTTTTATATTGGAATGAGAAAAGCATATTTTCATGTTTGTTATTTCTCATTTGATACACAAATGAGATGTATAAATTTAGGTGAAAAAGTTTATGTCTGGTTTATAAGGAGTTTAAATAGATAATTACAAGTGTGTACAATACACTAATACAATGACTCATAATATAACAATAAATATATATGATTTACACCGCTCAATTTTGTTACCAGGACAGTAAGAGTTTATAGACAAGGATCATTTGTCTCAAGAAAATCTTGTCTCCATGTACCAAACCAATCAAATTTCATAGAATTGTATATAAATATTAGTTTATGTTATTATAATTTTTATTTTAATCAAATAAGATTTACTAAATGAGACAGGTAATTCTCATCCCGAGTTTATCACGTCAAATAGGTTTAACTAATCAATATTATATAGATACATAGGAGAAATTAAAATCACAAATATACTTTATGACTCTTAAATATTTCTTTTTTATTATTATTTTTTTCAAAATTCAACTCTCAAACAAAAAAGACTCTTTGTTTGTGGTCAAGAACTCAAATGTACCTTCTCATTAACTTCTCTTCCACACAAAACTTTACTTTTAGGATTGAATAGATTATTTATATACAAATTTCCATAAATATATTCAAAAGGTTAAAGGACAAACTAATTGTGCTTAAACTTGTCCTAGAATTAAAAAAAAGATATCAGTTAATCTTTTTTGTTTGTTTTTGTCTTAAAAAGTTCAACAATTAAATGCAGTAGGAGACCGTGATAGCATTTTAGGTATATAATATGCCGTTTTTAGGTAGATCATTGACTATATGCAGATAATAATTAGCAAAAGCTGAAAAAAAGGGCATATACCTAATGATAGAAGAATGTTTATATGATTATTATATTTATGCACAACCAGTGTAAAAATTTATATTGCTAATATATTATCCATTATTCATTTATATAATTATTATTTTTGTTGTTAAAAAAACAATTTTGATTAAAAATAAATAACAAATAATATATCGTATATAAAACTCATGTAATATCAATATATACATCATTTTCTCATTATATAAAAAGTGAAAAGGGTTCTATAGCAACTAGCACACGAGAGGTACAAAATCTGAGGAATATTTGTTTATATTACTGAAAATTCAAGGAACCATCATGAAATTATTGGTAACCGAAAGATTAGGCTCTAGATTATCCTAATCTATTCACCTTATAATATTCGTCCTAATCACCTGCATGATCGATGGTGATAATAAGTGACAAATTGAGTACCTAATTGAGTAGAGGGAGGGAGACAAAGGAAAGTTATTATAACTTCAAGTTCATATGATTGCATATAAAATCATCTGAATTAAATTAAAATAATCTTATATCTTCCTACAAATCTTTTTATTCATGAGAAAATGATTCATGTTATTTGTAAACCAAACATTAATAAATAAAATATTACCTTAAGACATATATTAATTTCTTATAGATAAAATGATTAGTAAAAAAAATCAGTAGGAAGATATATCATTTTCTATTTTTTTCATTAACCATTAAAATAAGATCAAGCACTAAACTCTATAGTTGGCAAGTCTGGACCACCGATGATCATTCATAATAAGGTGTTGGTGACAGACTGAGAGAGAATTTAATGCTTGAATTATTCTTCTTAATTATGTTGTTCACTTTATTATTGTAGATACTTCATTTATTTCATTTTTTTTAATGTTTTTAATCTTTCACATTATTTGAATAAACAATGTTATATTCTCATACTAAATCCTCATACCCACAAAAAAGTAATATATATCACTTATAAACTCATCATTAATAAATAAAATATCTTTTTGTTCATTTATATTTTCTTTTCTAATTAAACTCTTATTTATTAATCATTTTTTCACTCATTATCTCTCTAAATCCTTATAATTTAATTTCGGGACTAAATAAGATTATTTTAATCAAATTGTAAGAAAATTTTATATCATTTATTGATTTTTTAAACTATGTGTATAACATGAAACATAAAAAATGGAGAATGAAGAATTTTTTTTTAATTATTTATATGTAGTTTCACGTGGATTAAAGAATATAAAAATGTCATTGAATTATTTAATAATTTTAGTTAGTTTACTACAAAAAATTATTCATTAATGAAATCAATTCATTTTCTCTATTCATTAAATTGTTCGAGCAAATAAAAATATTTTAATAATAAAATAATTTTTGTACATACGACTTTGAAAATCACCTTATAAATACTAACAAAACAAAAATTCATCTATTAAAACGGCCACGTGGAATAATATTTTAATTAGAAAAAAATATGCTTACTTTGTGTCGGAACTAAATTGCAATACATCTTTTTCTTTTCTTTTTTATGGCTAGAGCTGGTGTAATCACGAGTTCAATACTCCTGTTATTTCTTATTTTTGGTGGGTGTGTATTATTAAAGGTAGTGGTTGACAAATTTGGATAAATCAAGCTTGTCTTCCACTTTTTCCTAAATATTAATTGAGTCAATTTTGATCATAAAATGGTCCCTTTTAAGTTTGATGGACAAATATTACATAGGTTGATTCCTTCGGATAAAGGTAGATCTTCGACATGCCTAGTTATTTTCAGTCCTAATCGAAGGTGTCTATTACTTGACAATCTAAAATTAATATCTTAGACATACAAGTCATCATAAGGAACAAAGCACATTAACATCATGCTAAAAAATCTCATATCTACCAAATATCTTGAGCTTTTGTTGAATTTGTTATTTCTCTACTATGAGTCTAAATGATTTGTTTTATTAGTCTCCATCCTTAATCTAAGAATAAATAATTAAAAAGATATGTATTAGGAAATTAAGCCAATATGTGTTGATATATCATTCAATATAAAGTTATCATTTTCAAATGGTTAATAAAGTTTTGAAAACACATGAAAAGGTTAAAAAAACAAAAGATATGAAATCAATATTGGTGAAATAATGACAATTCATTATACATTGAAGGGAAGGATTCTTTGTCTTAAGATAATTTTATCACCATGTACCTAGCTAATTAAGCTACATAAAATAATGTGAAAATATTAATTTATGTTATTATAATATATTTTTTTAATTAAGTTGGATTTTTTAATTGGACAAGGATATCAATTTGAACGAAAACATGGACAGATAATCCCTATTAAAATGTTAAGCCACCGATTTCTGTGGTGAATTTTCATGGGGAAAACTCATTGGGTCAATTAAACACTCCTAGATTTTTTTTACAAATGATTATAATTTCATTAAAAAGTGTACTTGTACTTAATGCAACAAGTAATCTAACAGTACATATTTTTTTGGGGTAAACACAAGCAATATAATATTGATTGTGAGAAAAGTTACTTGAATGTACCATGTTTGGTGGATCTATCGTCCCTTTTAAGTTAGACTTCTAACAACATGGGCTCAACCCATGCTATGGTTGTTGTTGAATAAAATCATAGAAGTAAGTAAATAAAAAAACGAAATGCCATATGTTATGCTGTTGAAAACAAATGCGCAATGCTTTATAAACTCTAGTGAAACTATATGCAGTGTGTAGTTAGACTAATAAAATGAATTTTGTCTTAAATCATACTTAAGAAATTCAATCATGTATTGACTATAATGTCTTGTTAGTTCTATTAGTTGTGTTCTAATTCCAATAAAAATATGGAATTACAAAAAAAAATCTATAACAATAAACAAATTATCAGGTACAGATATTAAATCGATGTACCCATTCTATGATTAATTTACCCTCCATTTTAGTGTCGGGCCTAGTATGATTTTGGGAGACAATTCTAATTGGTCAATAAAAATGGATTTCAATACTATTTCTTTTTTATTTTTCCTTAGTTTCTCAAATACATCATCAAAAGTAAAATGGCTAAATTAACTTTGTGTTAATTGTTTTCATTAGTATTAGACTATTACTTGGTGCATATCCAAAAAAAAATGAAAAAACTAATAGAAGTGAGAGGCACATGAATTGTAAACTGGCAAGTACAAATTTATGCAGTGCACCTGGCCCTTTCTCGTTTCTCCTAGCTCTTTCCTTCAAAGTCACCCTATAAGTCCAACCTTAAAAATAAAATAAAATAAGGTTGCATGAAAAAATGTGATTTGTGTTATTTATTTATTTATATTAAGTTGAATTAATTCAAAGTTTTAATTGAATGTATTTTTTTATGGATTATATTAGGAAACTACCTTCTTGCTTTCTTTAAAATTATATTTGTTCAAATAAAATGGAATCATTTTATACTACACTAAGGGAAAATGTATCAATCATCTAGAGGGACGAGTTCTCTCATAATTTTTTCACGTGGCATGATGAGATAAATAAACACATTTATTAGTCGACTTTAATCAAAATCTATAAAAATAACGTTTATATCCATTTATACTGATTTTTTTTTTAAATTAGCATAAAATTAATATTTAGTAAGTACTTGATAAATGCTATCCACTTTACCATAATTTTTTTTTCCAAATAACACAATATTTAGTGTTGATTTAAGGTAATTGTATTTGAGTCACTTAGATATTAAGATTAGTGCTGGTTCTGATATTTTGTCTGCTTGTTGAGAAAGTGGCCCTAATTATAGGAAGTTTGAATATGAGATAATTTAACTATATAATATTTTTATAATAAATTTTGAGCAAAAAAATATCTCATATAAATATAAGAATATATAATATATTTTCATTTCAGACTTTAATATTGCGAATTATTCCAGCCTTGAGTTTAATATATTATATGAGGTTATTTTCTTAATGATCGTTACATATTTTTATTATTTTAAATAATAATAATTTACAACATAAAAGTTTTAAAAGGAATAAAATCAATAACATATTTATTATATATAGAAAAAATTAATCGTATAAGTAAAAAAAAATTAAAACCCCATTAATTATGTGCTCCGTACGGTACACTTGCCAAACACCCTTATGCGCGATAGAAGGACTTAATGGTACAGCTTACAGCAATTGAAATATGAATCTCTCACTATCAAGGGAAACAAAACAAATACCAAAATAGTGTTGATCAGAACGACTGTGTTTTAAAGTGGGTCCTTATTCATTTATGAAATGATGTTTGTTTTCTCGCTCACATGTTTCTATCATTTTCCTCCAAGGTACTGAAATGAGGCCTCGACTCGGTTGTTTTAATGTGAGCCAGCCTTTTCAATTTCACAAATCTCTATGGAGGTGACTCCAAACCTGGTCCCCCACAACGAGCCACACTACCCTACAATACAATCACTTGCATGCGTCTTATCCTTTCATATGGGTCCACCCCTCTTGTCTACTACCCCACTATTGTTACAACCAGCTTCAACCCTATTTACCTTGGGGCTTTCTTTTAAGGGTGGCAAGTTCATGAGGTCTAATACTAATTGTGAATCAACTCTATTATCTAATTTGAATTAAATCCAATATTTGAATATACCTAATCTTCTTTCCTACCTACAATAGTAGCAACTAGCAAACTACAATATTTTCACATGAGTAACCTCATTTTCTCATCATTTACTTCTTTTGTTAACCTTATGATAACTATAAAGTGATTTCAATCACTAAAACATTAAGAGTTTAATTCTTGAGAGCGACACTTGTTGAGAGAAGTAATCATGCATCCCAAAATGGATTAGTTCCTTACCATAGAGTAAAGAGATATATTCAATAATACATATTTGAAAATTACATGCCGAAATGAAAAACAGTTTATCTATATAGTGTAGGAATTTTGTATAACATGAGAGTATTATTTATTTTATTAATTATATAAAAATCTTGTTATCTATAGTGCATAAATATTAAACTTGATGAAAAATATTTTTAATTCAAGATTTCAAATGTGACTTGAATATTGATTTGTTGAGAAAGGGGAGTTTGCTTCAATATTATTTAATGGTTAACATTTTTATATTTTTGTTTAGGAAAATCAGCTAATGGAGAAAGGCTTTGAAAGAACAACAAACATGTGATTAAGATTGAAAATAGAAATTAAGCTTTTCTACCTGGCATCATATGAAATAATAGAGATGAAAGTCAACACTCAAATATTCGATTGTCTCGTTTCTATTTTCCCACTGTATCATGATATCGACAATGGCATTATCGACTTGACATGTTCACATATGATGAGGCTTGCAATTCGTGGTGTTCTTTCCCTCTACTTTCTTTCAATACTGCCCAACATTAACATATGCAAATGTAATATAACAAACATCAACATGGGATTCATATTCCTTGTACAAAAGAAGGAATAAAATCTGTCATATATTTCATGGTACATGGCATGGCGGCAAGAAATATATTTGATCTTACATAATATCGGTTTGAAAATAGCATATACGAATTATTGCAAAGGAGATTTTGAAATGAACTTAGTATATATACTGACTAATGGTATAAATATTTTTATACTGACAGTGTAAATGTTTTTATATTGTCAGTTCATCATCCACTATTAATTCACTGTTAATTTGTATAATAATAAATGATATACTGACAATGTAAAAACACAAATTTTAAACTGAAATATACGCACTATATATTCCATTAATTAGAAATTGTAATTTTGGTAGGTGGTATCAATGGGACAATTCTCTCTGTCACTAAAGAGTTCAATAATAAAATATAAGGTAAATGAAAAGTTTAATATTTTTTAAAATTATTTTACTTGAAAATATTTTAAAATCTGGATTGCTAAAAATTTATGTATGACATGTGACACTATCTTCATCCAACACCAAACTCCTCGATATTGGAGATAACTCTATTTGGTATTATCTTATTTAAAAACTAGGTTTACTATGTATATCTAATTAAAACAAGTAGTTTAAATACTTTTATTACCCACATCTCATTTTTCTAAGTTCATCCTCATCAATGAAAGGTATAAGTTGATCCTAAACATTTATGCTAAGTAATTTATATTGAATTATTTCCCCTACCAATATAAGGTATAATGTGTCCTGTAAGGAAAACTCAATTGGTTAAGCCATGTGAGATAAGTGAGTGTTTAAATTCAAATTTTGAGTGTCTTCCAATATTTTTCTTATTTTTTCCTCTCATTTTCCCTCCCTTTGTAATTATGCCTCACGTAAACCTCCCATATGAAGAATTTTTTTAAATATTGTCACATATCATGTTTCTAGAAGCTTTTAAGTATACATTCAAATAAGGTCTATATTTAAGATCTCTTCCAACTGGAAACTACATTAATACCTTGATTATAACGTTTATCTAAGCACACAAATTGAATATTTTCCCGAAAAATAAAACATCTATCAATGTGTGAGAAGATGAATTATAAAGCTTAGATATATAAAACATTCCTTGTATTATCAAATCATTCATTGTATCTCTGCCCAAGTCTCCTTCCTTTCACCACTGACCTTTCTTCTTGTCACCTAGAGTAGAAAGATGAGAAAAAAGAAGGGAAAATATTAGAATACGGTGAATTTTCTTTTATTTGGTTAGGGTAAAAAAAGGAGAGAAAAATATAAAATTAAATGAGTGAATCCATCTAAAAAAATTTCTCTACAAAGAAAAGAAAACATAAAAAACGAAACATGTTTCACAAAATTTTAATTACATCTCTTGTATTCTCTTATTTGATCATCAAATTTATAATTTGAGAGATGTTCTTTCTCTCATATCAAACAATACTAAAGTTTAACCATTTGTTCCCAATTTCTTCTCTCCATGCCATAGAATTCCAATAAGCTAGCTTCGTTAAAAATAAGTTGAGGTTTAATTAATTTTTTTACAATCATATCGAAATATTTATCAGCCATACAAAATCATACTTCCTTAGCTTGCGGTAGGGGTTTAATAAATTATCATGGACACTAAGAGTTGAGTACTGATGTTTTCTTCTTCATAATTTAACAACATATTCAATAATTTTATTATTATTTCTCAGCGATAGTTCTGAATGAGTTGGTACTCAAAACACAATAAAGCTGCTATCTTACCCAATTTCCCACTATATGTATAAACGTTTGTGGTTCACACCGAAATAAATGTTTTTAAAATAGCAACCTAAGTAGATGAGAATTTTTATGTCAATCTTGGCTTGTATTACATGCCTGTTTATCAAATACATCTTGACAATCATATACTTTTTTTAATTTAATCTCTTTAACACTAAACTCATGCTTTCATTGTTTTTGTTGGTAAATCGTTGGTTTTTTAATCACATGGCTTTCAGTATCATGTAACATTGCATGTCTGCGCTGCAATGCCCGACAGAAAATTATTTGGAATGAAGTTAATAAAACTTTGTCACTATTAGAAAATTATTTATACCTCGTTAAAAATTAAACTATATAAATTCCGTATTGTGCTTTTCAAATGGTACAGATATTAATTACAAGAGATATCATTCTAATTCTAATTACTTTTTGTCTAGTGTGCTATAAGCCATTCCAACTTTTCATGGCAGATTATTTTTTTAATATTCTATTGCATGTAGATTATACTTTTACTTTTCAGTACAGTACTTAATCCTAATCAATTCGTAATAGCCAGATGAAACTCCAAGAGCATGTGCACCCAACACATATCCACCTTATCTTTTGTTTATTTGTTTATCTGATGAGTGAAGCATAATAATATAATAATAATAAAGCTGCATAATGATCTCATAATATATATGTTCACACCAACTATCCCTTCCCTTTTCCTAATAAACTTCGTGTATTATCTTTTGCCAAATGAGAATTTGTATCACACACATGCTCCTACAAAGTCCATGAACCATCATCACCCATACCTTATTCCTTAAATTTGTGTCATCCAGAATTTGTATGACACACAAGTTTTCAATTATAGTTATAACATTAAATAAATCTTATTTATGTATTAATTTTGTAACCTAAAACTTTTTTTTAAGGATATAACATTAAATAAAACAATAAAAGAATTTTGTAAATCTATTCCTTCCAAATTCAAAACTTTAATCGAGAACCAAGAGAATTATAAAAATTAATTACTAATTTTCTTAAAAATATTATTAGATGTTCAATTTCTATCATTATAGTAGAAATGAAGTTTCACGGGGTGAAGGTAAACTTCCAAAGTGATTAATCTTGTCTTATGGATTTGGGATGGAAAAAGGAATGATATATTGTCTATAAAATTAAGTTATAAAAAATATAAATATTGCAATATATGTGTGAGAAATATTATAATGAGAAAAACCAATATATACACTTTTACATTATTACTCTATCATCCATTATTCATAGTGATTATCATATCTTAAATATTAGAGATACAAATAAATAATATATAATGTATATAAAATTTTATACTAAAAATAATTAAATATTACACTTTATATAATGATATATATAAAAAATATATAATAGACTAATTTTATAGAAATGCATATAATTATCAATTGACCTAAACATAAATGAGAAACGATCCATTTACTCCAAGAGTAAGTTACTTATTTCACATCTTAGCTATTAATTCTAAGAAAATGTAATGATTTGAATTATTGAGTAAAGCTAAATCATTGAATTCCTCAGAATTGATAATTAAGATATGAAATAAATTTAAAAAACTTATTTTTAAAATAAGTGAATCCCTCTCAACATAAATTACTAACGACGTTAAAACAAAAAAAAGGGACAATCTCTAACTCTTTTAGTACTCATGACCTAAGTTTAACTAAGAAGGATCCTTTCTTATATCAAAGAGTAAAATTCTTCTTTTTATTTTAGTTTTAAAAATAAAAGTGTTATATTATTATAATTAAAAATATAAAAATGTTATATCAATTTTGACAATATTTATCTCTTTTTTTCTCAATAAACAAAGTTGTATTAAAGAGCACAATAGGTTCCCACCAAAAAGAAGAAAATCAAGGACAATTGTTTTTACGAGACATATTAATGCATTATTAAGGATTAATACACGAATTTGTAAAAACTAAAGAAGTTGGTGCCACATAAGAGATGAACCAAGATCAAGTTCTAGTGTGGATCAAATTCTAAACTTGGATGTAATTTGCCTCCTTATTCACAAATATTACAATATTCCTCATATTCCAAATTGATCACATAACTACAAACCACAACATCCTCAATCGAGACTTCCTTTTTGGATTCTTGCACCAAGACTCATGGAGCTTCAATAACTCTAAAATCGTAGAGGTAATAATGATCAGAGTATTTGACCAGAAGTAAAAACCTTTTTAAACAAAGAAAACAAACTTATGGATGTTAAAAAGATAATCTATCGACTCCATATAAGTTTATGATATCAATTCTTTTGTCTCTATTATAATAATTGGGAAATCCTTACTCAAGATTAACATGTTTAAAGAAAGGGTACCAAATCTCAATTCATTCATTTAATTCAACCGTGCATACTCACTTTGTTTCTTTAAATTTTCCATGTATCCAATTTTCATTCTGAAATGGTACAATAAAAATACTAAAAACCCAATTTAACATTAATTTAATATTTTTTAGAACATTTTGAATTTTTAAATTTTTTAGGAATCTCGTTAATGCTTGTAGGGTCATTTTCTCTCGAAACAAGGTAGAAGCTTCTCTCACTCCCCACCTACCTCTATAAATCGCAATAAAAACATCACCCCTTCGCCTTCTTTATCTCTATCACATACATTCACTCTTTCTCTTCAATCTCTATGGACACCACGAAAAGTCTTAAACATGAAGAACAACCCTCACCTCACTCACCAAAAAGCCATTGCAACTCACCTGAATTCGAGTTCTGGATGCTCCGAAACCCTTCTTTCCCTCAACCCAACCTCCACTCCGCCGATGAGCTCTTCGTCGACGGTGTCCTCCTCCCCCTCCAACTCCTTTCCACCACAAATAAACCAGACCCAGAAACGGTTAACTTAGAATCACTGGTTCAGGACCCTCAACCCGGTCCATTTCCTGAACCGGATTCTTCACCTGTTATAACAGAATCCTCCTCTTCGAAGCGGTGGAAAGATATATTCAAGAAAAGTGAGAAGAACAACAACACAGAAGAGAAGGAGAAAGAGAAAGAGAAAGAGAAAGAGAAAGGGAAGAAGAAAGAGAGAAGAAGTGGAAGTGGGGCAAGTTCTGCAGAGTTGAATATTAATATATGGCCCTTTTCAAGAAGCAGATCCGCTGGGAATTCGGGTACCCGACCCAAGTTATTCACCGGAGCTCCGGCAACCCGTAAAGTCAACAGTGCGCCGTGTTCCCGGAGCAACTCCGCTGGAGAATCGAAGTCCCAGAAGTGGCAGAGTAGTCCGGGTCGTGCCGGGGTTCATGTCGGTCGGAGCAGCCCGGTTTGGCAGGTCCGCCGCGGAGGAAAGAACTCAGAACTGCAGGCTCTGAACGCTGAAAAGGGTTCTAAAAAGAGAGAAACCACCACGATTCGCCGGAGCAAAGTGGCCGGAAGTGGAAGCGCAAAAGCTAGGGTTTTAAATCTGAATGTTCCGATGTGCATTGGTTATAGACACAACTTGAGCTGCAGAAGCGACGAGGACAGCGCCGTTGGTGCCAGTGGTGCCACCGCCACTAGCGGCGGCGATAGTGGGAGAGGGAATGGTAATGATGGAGGAAGTGGGGGTAATATGTTTAATCTGCGCAACCTCTTCACCAAGAAAAGCATAGTAACTTCTCACTAGTCTCATGTAATAATTTTTTAACTATAATATAACTGTTCACTATTTTTTATTACTTTTTTAGTTTTTCTCTCCAATTAAATTAACCTTTTTGGTTATGTTTTTGGCCTAATATAGAAAGCTACAACTATATGTTTCACTTTCTATTATACTATGTGTGTAAATGAAAAAGTCATCTCTTTCTGACTTGTTTTTACAGATTAGGAGTTAGAACTAGATTTGTTGATGTCATAGCTAGTTGGAGTGCTATGTTTTCTTTTGTACTCTTGCTCATGTAATCTGAAATGCTTTATTAGATTGTATTTATGGAAGAGTTTTGCATGTTATTTATTTATTTATTTTACTATGGGATGTTCGAGACAAAATATAATTTGGTTAATTAAAATATTAAAGTTGGGTTGTGTGTATGTTAGTTGCTCTTAATTTTGCTGTTGTCTTCTTTAAAGTATGATTTACCTCGTTAGAATGGAGATGATGGGTTTGTTATTGGGAATTGGGAGAGGAAAGAAAAAGAACAGTATTGTTAAAAATACTATGGTTCATCGGCTAATCAAAATATACGATGCTACTAAAAACATTGTTTTGGCTGCAAGGAAAGGTTGGTAGTTTCAAAAGATACATTTTATTTTTAATATGATTCTGTCAGACATTTTAAGCATGTCTACTTGATGTTGTACATAGTCCATCCTTAAGTTGAAAGTTATGTGAAGGTATTTGACAAAACTTTACCAAATTTTATATGATATGAAGATAATGTTTATGTTAGGTTGTTTCAGAGAAGCAACTTAATGTATTGTTTTAGTAGAATACCAAATTAGCATGGGCGGATGCATGTACACTCGGATATAGTGTAAAATAAGCAAGAGTTCAAAGAAGAGTGCAGTAGATGTAAAAAGTGCGAGATGAACATACCAATATAAAATTTTAGGAAGATTTGGAAGGTATGTAGGGATACCTTTAGAATAAAAGATTTCCCTAAAGGAATTGCAAGGAACAATTAAGAATGGACAATAGAAGTTATGAAAGTTTACATGAGATTATGACATAGGGAAACAAATATAAAATGCAATTAGAGGAAACAATATAGAGCATAAAATATAAAATATCTCATCACATTAGGAGATGACTTATCTTCTTTAGCAGTACAAATATGACATATGTATTATTTTGTTTAGTTTTAGAAATATTTTTATAAAAAATAATTAAATAT